>NW_005842863.1:328678-355194 GCF_000455745.1 Alligator sinensis
CTTTGATCTAGTATCCCATGATGTCCTCATGAGAAAATTGGAGGATTGTGGGATTAACTCCGAGACAGTCAGGTGGGTGAGAAACTGGCTGCAGGATAGGACCCAGAGAGTTGTAGTGAAAGGATCTGTGTCATCCTGGCGAGAAGTGGGCAGCAGTGTCCTGCAGGGGTCAGTGCTTGTTCCAGTACTTTTCAACATCTTTATTAATGATTTAGATGTGGGGGTGAAGAGCTCACTGGCCATGTTTGCAAGTTATGGGGAAGCGTGGTTACACTTGAAGATAGGCTACAGATACAGGTGAACCTAGACAGGCTAGCAAGTTGGGCGGATCAGAATCTGATGAAGTTCAGTGTCAAGAAATGTAAAGTGCTCCACCTCGGGATGAACAACCCCCAACACACCTACAGGCTTGGCAGCACCAAACTGACTGGCACCAGGAATGAAAGGGACTTGGGGGCAATAATAGACCACAATATGAATATAAGCTGGCAGTGCGATGCTGTAGCTGGTAGGGTAAATAATACTCTGGCATGCATCAATCGATGCATCACTGCAAAGCCAAGGAGGTTATTCTTCTGCTCTACTCAGCACTGGTGAGACCACAGCTGGAGTACTGCATCCAGTTCTGAGTACCACACTTTAACAAGGACATGGACAAGCTTGAGAAAGTCCAAAGAAGAGCCACACATATGATCAGAGTCTTACAAGGCAAGCCATATGAGGAAAGGCTGAGGGATCTGGGACTCTTCAGCCTGAAGAAAAGAAGTCTGAGAGGGGACCCAGTAGCAGCTTACTGCTACATCAAGGGCTTGGTGAGCAACTGTTCACCAGGGTAGCCGAGGGGAAAACTAGGAGTAAAGTCCACAAACTCCTGTAAGATCAATTCAGGCTCAACATTAGGAAAAACTTCTTCACAGTAAGGGTGTCCAGAGTGCGGAATAAACTCCCCCCAGGGGTGCTGCAATCACCTACCCCGGAAATCTTGAAGAGGAGACTAGACAATCACTTTGCTCGGGTCACCTGACCCCCCAGTTATCTTTTCTGCTTGGTGCAGTGGGCTGGCCCCAATGATCTTCCAAGGTCTCTTCCGGCCTTACAATCTATGAAAAAAAGATGGCAGCCACCCTCTTGTCCCTCCTCCCCTTACTTCTCCAGCCCACCAATCAGTGCCAAGGGGCGGTGCTGCTGAGAAATGCCCAGAAAATTGGCTCTGCATGCTGTGAGCAGTCCACAAAAACATTTAATCTTACTGCAATTTAAGTCGGTCCCTAACTGTAAAGCTCCCAGACAAGACACTGGCTTGAATCTAAACTATATATATTCAGCAAGCATCTGACTACTGAAAAGCAGCCTCTTCTGAAGTTGGGGACAGACCATCCACACAGTGAGATGTAATGTATATCAGCAGGGAAAAAAATTGACATGGACTCCAGGGCAAAACCATTGGTAAGATGGAAACTTTGTAGTATATATAGCACAGCAAGACATTTTTTGGAGATGTTATTCAAAACATGGCAACCAGCATAGAACTTGATTGAAAAGATGAAGGGTTGAATTGGCCCTACTTACATCTATGCCCGTTTGTTTTGGGGAAACTTTGTATTTCCAACTGGATACCTAGATGACCTAAGTTAGCCCCTCACGTGCAAAGTCTGGGATATCAACCATGCTTTCCTTGGGAAACCCACCCTCCATTTCCAGGCATTGAAGCTCTGCCCAACAATTTTATTTATACACTTGGAGAAATGTAGATTATTCCTGGAACCGTCTTTTCTAACCTCCCCTGCTCCCACTTTCAGTTTAATTGCTCTTGAGAAACAGAATTGTTTAAAATGACCCATTCCTTTGCCTAACTATTAGCCAATTCAGTCTGGCAGTGAGATGCATACCTAAAGTCAAAAACTGGCCAAACGTGAATAATGAATTCAAAAGTGGTTTGGTTTAGAGCTGTTTTCTTTCTGCTTTGTTTGTTTGTTGTATATATATATATTTATATTTCTTGGCTGTAAATCTGATGCATAATTTCTTTGGAGTTTTCCTAAATTAGTCATTTGTTACAGACAAAGAAGCCAGACAGGGTTGCAGTGCTAGATGCACCCGCTCACAGTGCACAGTGTACCAGGACTTTTTTCTCGGCCACGGAGTCATGGCGTGACACAAAGCAGACCTTATTTTTGCAATCTAAAGGACATGTTAATTATTTATATCTTTCCTTAATGGACCACCACCATGGCCAAGGTATGAACCAAGCTGTAAAAACACCTTTGACTCATATTAAACTCATGTTTAGACAGTGGAAGATGTAATTTTTAATAAGCCTTACCCTGTCCATGTTGTTTTATTTATTAATGTCACTTTAGCAGCCATAAGTCTATCACCTGGAGCTTTAGAAGCTGGGCTCTGTGTAACTTCAATTGAAACACTGCCTCCACTATCTGCATTGCTCAAACGACAGTTTCTGAGGTAATAAAGTATTTCCACAAAAATACAACACAGTTGGTTATCATCTAAAAAAGGTTTCCCCTCTGGATTTATGGTTTATTCTAAGCATGAAATGGTGCTGGCACAGGGAATCCACGAGAAAAGAGCAGGATGTGAAAACCCTTTGCTTTCATTATTAGCATGCTTGTCTGTCTTCTGCTTGTGGAATGCCAACAATGAGAGCAATCTGAGGTCCCTCTGGTTGCTTTGCAGACAAGGATGGATGAATGGAAACAGTGAGGAATTTCCTGAGTGGGCTTGTCTATATCAGAGATGAATCAGATTCTAGCAACTAGACAGGGAGAGGGATAGCACCTGTTTTGTAGACCCAAATCCAAGAATGGAAGCCAGTGAATAGAGCAGCAATGAGCAAAACAAGGAAAAGCAACTTAGTGATGAAACATATTAAACTGAATGGCTGAGAAGGTAAAACGTTGTGGAAAAAATCCCAGTGCCATCCGAGTCAATGGTAAAACTCTCTTCAACCTCACCCTTTGAACTTTGCTTCCAAAATCATTCACTGAAGAACGAAGGGCAGAAGGGAAGGGACCTGAAGTAGGACTGAGGCAGCAGCCTCAACAATTCCACTACAGGAAAGAAACATCTGCACCCTGAGTGTAACATCTGAAGGCTTTCCACTCATGTAACCTCCATTAATTTGCCATGCTGCCAAACCTGCAGCAAACCAATGTATCACAATGGAGAATACCAGCTGCTTTGAGAAAGCAAGTGTTTTAGCTTTAGTAGGGTCTGGGCAGGAGTGTAACTGAGAGAGGGCAACTGGGCAGCAGCCCTGGGTACCACCTTTGTGAGGGGTTACTAAAGCAGATTGCAGTGGTGGCTGATCACACTACTGCAATCCACACAGCAGGAGCTGGTGCTGCCCCACACAGTGCCATAGCGAGGGGGATGGGGGTGGCAAGCAGGGCGACCTCCCTGGGCACCAAAGCAAAGGAGCACCAACAGGCACTGCCCAGCCAGGGTGGGATGTGGGACAGAGCCACGAGTGGCTTGTTTGAGAGGGGGGGGCAGGGATGGAGGGAGAGCGACTCCTGCTGTTGCATGCATTCCCGGGCAAGCATGGGGGTCATGTGCCCCCCAGATCTGTGCATGGGGTGAGGGTGGGCTGCTGCTGCAGGCTTTGCCTCAGGTGCCAGACTTCCTTGCCACAGCACTGACCCCACAAATTGCACAACTGCTCTGCTACACCTCTGGGTATGGGCCATATAGGCTTGAACAGCCCAGGTTTCAGGAGACAGAGTGCTGGTGCCATAAATATTGGCACTGCCAGACAGGGTGCATGCTACCAAGAGGTAGCTCAGAAATGGCCATTTTCAGTGTAAAGATCTTTATTTTATTACAAGTTTTTTAAAACCTCAAGAGCATTTGCCTTGAAAAAGGAACTTCCTTCCATCTGAACATTCACCAGGCTACACTGCCAAATGGTGTATAACTCTCCTTCACATTAAAGACACTTGCTTTTTAAAACGTGCTTCTCTCTAAACGTCTCCCTTCCAGCACATCATAAATATTAGGATGGCGTTTGTTTGTATTTCTTGCTCAGAAGGTGGCATGCTCAGTTCCCACAATTTTTCTTCTATTTTGCAGTGTAAATCAGTCGTAAATCCATTCAGTGCAACAGAATTATACCAGGTGTAAGAAAAGTTTCTTGGGACCCTGTTTTGTGTCCATATTATGCCATAGAGGAGAAACGATGCTGCAGTTAGATGTGCCACCCTTCAAACAATACGCTAAGACTTAGAATTTCTAGTTTCTTCCCAAAATGGAATTGTATGCATTTTTTGAAAAAACTATAAGGGATGGCCATCCCCACACTAAACAGAACGGAATCTGGTACCCAGTCTGTACATTAATTATTTTCAATAGCCAAAGGTCAGCCCTACTTGACATAACGTTTGCTGTGGACCTGGGTTCAATTCCTTACTTAGTACAGTGAAGAGAAATACCATGCATATGAAACTTGCTGGGCCGAAGTGTACTGTTGCTTACACTTTTGCAATGTCATGGAAGCTTTCATGGTTGCAGAAGTGTGATTCTGAGGACAGAATTAGGTAATTTGTATATGGAGCAGAACAGGATTAAAACATGAAATGCACATCCATTTAGAAGTTCAGAAGTCTATCAGTTTAGGACCAGATACACATTTTCCCCCACATTTCATTTTCTTAAATGGAACTGTTTAAAATATTCTGTTGCTTTTTCAAGTGTATTAACGCTGATAAAAGGTGCCAGTTTGAAGGTGGTGAACAGTGAGTCCCTCTCTTTCATAGATTTCATAGACATTAGGGCTGGAAGGGACCTCGGAAGATCGAGTCCAGCCCCCTGCCCAAAGGGCAGGAAGTCAGCTGGGGTCATAGGATCCCAGCAAGATAAGCATCCAGTTTGCTCTTGAAGGTGTTCAATGTAGACGCTTGAACCACCTCTGGTGGCAGGCTGTTCCAGCTCTTCATCCACAGAAGCTACATAGTATCAATAGCACTGCTACCAACTCTGAATCTGGATCTAGAAGGAGAAGAAAGGTCACTCTACATGTCTACTCAGTCGCTGGGCAAAGGATCCCATGAGATTTGACTGCTGTGTTAGTTTTTGTTGTGTGGCTGTGCATATACTAGGAACTGGTCTGCAGTGACCAAAGTGTTTTGCACACAGTAGTTCAACAAACAGTCACTGAATGGAAATAACTTTGTCACTTTCTTCCTGGGATGGATGTGAACCCACCTATATCTGGGAGGCTCCATGGTCAGTCCTACAGTCCCATTCAGAGGGTATATTTTACCTCCCTGATAACAGCAGCACCAATAACATGAACCCTTCTTTAAATCAAAACCAAGCCTTTTTTTTCCCTTTAGAACAACAAAAAATTATCCTCTCACCATGCAGCCCACACGTGCCAGCAGTGGATAAGACGTATGCCAAAGTCTACAGACTCCTGGCACTGTAGCACTGTTTCTTCCAGCTGAGGAGTAATAATTTGACACCTCTGAAACAGCAGGACCTCAGACCCTGACAACTGCAGCCTTGTTCTACATCTCTGAGCCATTCAAACACATTACAAAAATCACAGTCAGCAACATCCATAGTGGATTTTTTTCCCACCTTAGCAGTTCTCTCTCCCCTCTGATGTGGGCTTGGAGATATACTCTGTGGTATCACTGTTAAGTTTTTCATTTATTTTTCCATGCTTACCTACACAGAATGAAACACTCCCTTTTAGACGCCAGTCCAAATTATTCAAGAATACTTTTGACAGCTGCCAAGTAATTTAGAACGATACCTTCTTAACACCTTCTCAAAACAGACCTGACAACCCAGAGGAGTAAAGCTTCCCCCACTTTCAACCATTCTACACATGCTGACCTGAATTCTACCAAGAATATTAATTTAATTGAAATGCTGGTTTTTCTTCTGAGACTTCTGAAGGGACCTCATGTTACTTTGGGTCTGACTGCACACCTCCATTTATAAAGCTGTTACTTTTCCTCTGCTCACCTCCACCAAACTTCCATACTTTGGCTGAGGACTCCTTAACAGGACACCCAGTGGATGGGATGGTTTTCAGGAAGTGATGCTCTGCATGAGCTGACAGGCTCTACTGGCTCCTGAAATGGGCAAAATTGGTCTCCCACTTTTGCACTCTCTAGAGCAGCGCTGTCCAACTTTTGAGCACCTGGGGGCCACACCAGCAGAGGTTGCACACTTTGCAGGCTGCACCAGGACCCCCCCCTCCACACACACACCTTCAGCTCCCCAGCCATGGGCTCTCTCCCACACCATGCCATGTGGGCGCCCTGAGCCATGGATTCCCTCAGCAGTGGGCTATTTGTGCTACACCATGCCACGCCACCCCCTGGAGCAAGTCAAGGAAGTGGAGGGAGAGAAAACTTGGAGCCCCAGTTGCTGCTGCAGCTAACGCAGTGAGGGAATCGGTGACTAGGTGTAAGCCAGGGGCCACAATTTAACAACTCATGTGTTGCATGGGGGCCATGGACTGCCAGATGGCTCAACCCTGCTCTAGAGCAGTAGTTTTTAACTTGTGTCTTGTGGAAACCTGGGGTTCTGTGATAGGTCATGAGGTTTGCGGGAAGAGATTGGGGGTAATGATGGAGAGGGCATGGAGATGGTATACCACCATTGCCAGGCTGGGTTGCTAGGCTCTGCATCAGCTCACATGGGTTCTGCAACAGCACAATTGATATGAGAAGGCTCCACAACTTCAGGAAAGTTGAAAACCACTGCTCTAGAGCTTTCTTGTAACACTTTTGTTTACATTGTGGCATATCGAGACAGGATGGGACATAATGCATTTGCCCACTGCATGAAGCAAATGCTGGAGTCCCTTAGCCTTTCTCAATTGCATTCAATTTTATAATGCCCTTTTTTCTCCCTCAGCAATGCAAAGCACTATAAGCAGAGGCAGAAGGGGTGTTTTAATTCAAGTGGGTATCTGGAGAACAACATATTTAAGCCAGCTCCTTGTTCAATTTGGTTTGTTTGTAAAATAGATGTGTAGAAAATGTAATTTTTGTTAGAAAAGGGATTGTCAAATCTTTTCATCACGTGGATCACATCATTATGAAAAGATTAGCTTATGGACACCTTTTTTCTTGTCCTTGATTGAGTGGTCTGCTTCCGTTCTTGTTCACGTTTGCAACACATCCTTGTGGTACCTAGAATGGTTGCTTCTATAAAAAGGCCATTTTAGGGATGTATTCAGTGCACATCAGCTTCTTTTCACATACCACTAGAAACAAAGAGAAGGCGACAACTGCAGCTTTAATATTCCCTCCCAGCTTTCGTAAGTACGCTGCAGGCCACAGCTGGCCAACTGCTGCATTCCAAGAGTGGAGCCTTGAAAACCTCTCTAGCATAAAGGCCTCGATCACAGAAAGTAACTTGTGGCCATCCCACCACTAAAAGCAGCACCTAAAATAAAGTTCCTGCACTGATTTGGTTCCTTGAGGTCTACAATCATGAGCTGCTTCTTACTCAGGAGAATCCCCTGTGATGAGGTTATTAGATTCAGGCATCCCTCCCTCCAGTTTAACAAAATACAGCAGCGAAACTTACCTTAAAACAATATGTCCTTGTGAAATGCATGGATATATAATACTTAGGCAGTCCGTGCCATGTGTGTATCATTATGGATAAATACATCTCTCAGCAGCAAATTTTTTACCAAGTTGATTTTCCTTCCCTGAAACAAAATGCTTCAAGCAGTGTCAAAGACAAGCAGGAAGAATCTGTCACTGCACTAGCAATTAACCCCCAAGCCCCATCCCTCATTCAAGCCCTCCAATGAATAGTGAGATCCAGCAGGTAAAAAACAGCAGTAACAGACAGATTCTGTCTGATCAAAGCATATTTGGAATAGAACAGTATTGCCTAACAAGCATACCTTTTCTTTGGAGGATCCTGAGGGCTAACATAGGGAAATGGCCGAAGCCTTGAGAGACCATTGCTCAATTCTTTGCTTGGTAAAATTAAGATAATAGCACTGAGTGCTGTGAGGATAAACGTGTCGAAGATTGTGCGGCATTTTTGTACTGAGTGGCTTAAAAATTGTCCCTAGCTCTCTACTGTGGTGATTCTTCAGAAGAGATTTTAGGAGCTGCACAATGTCTGTTGCTCCATATGTACCACCTTTATGCAGGGGACCCTTTCAGCCCTATAGAAATCAGGGTGGGACTTGACCACCAAAAAAATCTAGGAGAGTGGCATGGTGTTGGCAAATCAGTAGAGCGTCTCTCCTCTTTTTTGCAGTGCTGAACCCACACTCTGTTATGGTGTTTGTAGGCATTGTACCATCAGGGACCCTGCTTTTAGAAAAAAATATTTTATCAGGATGCATAGACCATAAACACTTGCAAGTCAGACACTAATTTCTCTTCTTACCTCTCCCACAAAAAAAGCATGGGAAGAACACTTGTTTTATGGGCTCAACCTGGAGATGGAGGGTCACAACTCAGTCCCAAGGTTATGATACAGGGGTGTAGAGATACTGGGGCTAAGCAGGATGCAAGCAAAAGCTGGAAAGTAAACTAGACAAAGGTCAGGCAAAGGCTAGCTAACAGGGATCAGGGCTAGGGAAGCCAGGGCTAGGGAACTAGGGACCAAGGCTAAAAAGCTAGAAGCAAGGAATCAAGAACCAGGGTTAGGAAACTAGAACAGAACCAGGAACATTGAAGCTAGACCAACAAAAGAAATCTGTCTCATTAAACACCCACAAAGCATTGTGAGGGTTGCAGTTTATATGCCAGCAGCCACACCTGTGCATTTGTTTAACTCGGGCCAACTGAGGGCATTCAGGCAGCCAGCAAATTGCATATAGGCAATCAGGGCTATCTGGGGGATGGTCTGTTTGTCTATTTGGTGGCTGCTCTGGGTAGGCTGCAGTCTCATTCTAGAATACCTGGTAAAGGTCTGAATGAATTGGTTACCCCGTTGTCATAGTCACTGAAGAGACTGGACTCCTGTCGCAGTAGCTCTAAAGCTGAGTAGTAGCCAAGCCAGGCCTTCTATCCTTTATCTTTATATAAAACTTCTTGTTGTTTCTTTCAGCTACAATCTGCGAACCCTAAACCTTGAGAAAAAACCCTTTGGAGAAAAATACTGGTGTGAAAAGCCTTCTTGTTGTTGCTGTCAGATTTAGCAGATTAATCTGTCAGTTTACACATCTTAGTTTCTGATTACTTCTGCTCAAGGTTTCCACCTGGCTCCCTGATCTAGTTCCAACTGAGTGTAACTGGGTGTTGTGTGCTCTCTCACAGCCTGCTTTTGGCTGTTGCACAATATTGTTGAATGTAGTCCGATAGCAGGCATATTTTTCCACAGAGGCTATAAGGCAGGGTAGATGTGCACCTTGTAGATTAACTAAAAGAGAGAGGTATAGAAAAGCTTTCATGAGCCTGAACGCACGTCATCAGATACTGTTTGATGAAGTCATTATCCTTTGATCTAATTCATCAGCAACAACATTTGATGACATGTGCTCAGGCTCACTTAGGCTATACTTCTCTGATTTAGTTAGTCTATAATGTGTGACTCTATTCTGCCTTTAACTCTATCTGTACTGTTTCTAATACTGCCTTATTCACTATGGTAGCTAAGGGTTTTCAAGTTATGCTGTAAATGATATAACGAAAAGCTGTCCCTTGTAAAGCAAGTGTGTAGTGTTGTGTTTTGGTTTGCTGGAATTTTTGGTTGGTGACATTGGTTTGTTGTTAGTTTTTAACATGTGCATGCAGTTCAAGAAGGAAGGTCAAAGCAGCGCACTTAGTGACATGTGTGATGGTCCTGAGTTATAGTGGGAGCTTATCCCATAGCTGGGGACTGGCTCCTGATTCTGTTTCTTGGTGGGAGAGGGTTTCATTGGGCTAGAGAAGCAGAGCTGCAGAACACAGCTCTCACCTCATACAATGGCTGATGTTTTAGAGCACATCTCCATTGCAACCAGTTCAGTGATTAGGGCTGGTCTAAATCAGTTAGCTGATCTAAATCAGATTAGGGCTGGTATAAATCAGTTAGCTGCTGGATTGCTAGCAGCATAACCATGGTATCTCAGTATTCATTATGGGCTAACCACCTGAGCATTTGTACTTTTTGGTGGGCTTCAAAGTCTGGGACAACCAACAGACTGATAGTTTAAAGCTTGCTTGGGTATGTCTCATTGCGCTTCATCATTCCAGTGATTTAAGCACACTTTTAAATACCTTTGGCTCAGAACATTGAATACTTGTACGATTAGAAAACTGATCTAGAACCATGACTAGACCATCTATAGGAAGTATCACAGAATAAGGCAGGTCTGATATGCTCATAGCAGCCCATGTTATGAAGAGATTTGCTGCAGCACCCTGTACTAGTCCTCAAGTGTATCCATTTGTAAAAAAGCCTTGAGATGTAAAGAGAGATGCTACATTAGGGGTAAAGATGTAAAGAGAAATGCTATGTAAGATAATGCAATAGGAGGAATTTGTAAGAGACAGAATGCAAAGGTCTCTTCTTGCCCTCTTGTATTCTCAGATCAAGTATAGAGCTTCAGATGTCACAGCTTCACTGACTTCAGTGGGACTGTGCTGATTTTATACCAGCTGAGGCTCTGGCCTAATGACTGCAAGTTAGATGAAACAATAATGCTCAACAGACCTTAATGTTTTGAACTATAGTCAGCAGATGAATAATCCAAACATTGACTTCAGTAATGGCCTTAGCATCACTGGTAAACATTCTAAATAGATGAATGAGAAAACTACTGATGGCAGTCCCTAAAAAAATTTGAGAAGTTTGTGTAGTGTCTAAGGGTTGGATTTTTATCCCAAACTTTCTGAATACTTTTGGGCTATAAATCCTATGTGAACAAGTTTTCCCATGAGTTTTCTAGGACTTGTGCTTGGCAGTGTTGGAAATACCACAGGAAGAGCTTTTTCTCATGGCATTTTGGCTTTCAGTCTCAAGCACAGCCTGGAAGTACAGAGGCGTGGGAAATTAAAACAAAGAGGAAGCAGTTAACCAGATTTCTATGGAAAAGCTTTGTATTCACTTTGGTAGATCCTTATCATAATCCAAATCTGTTCTTTCTTGTGTGGTGAGTGAAACAGGATTATATCACAGCGTCACACCTATGAAAGATGCAAAAATATACTCGGGTCCTCCTCCTTTACAGTTCTGGATTTTTTCCCCAACTGTGTGTCATCTAATATGCTGCCCAGTCTAATTTAAATATCCCAGTAGATGGGGCTTTTACCACTTCCTTTGGGAAACTAAGCCTTAGTCAATGGCTACCACAGCCAGGATGTCTTTCCTGATTTTCAGCATCAGCATGAGCATCTCACAAGCATTAGTAGATTTACCCTCACTGCTAGGGGTAAACATTATGAATCCCATTTTACAAACTATCTAAAATGCCTAAGTAACTCGATCAAAGTTACACAAGAATTCTGTATAAGAGCTGGAAACACAAGTCGGATTTCCTAAATCTACAATAATTTTCATAATCCTGTGAGACATCATGCAGGGCAGTTATGGTGTCTTGTGATGATTGTGGAGGCATAAATTCAAGCTCTGCTAGTTATGGCAAAAGCGCCCCCCCGGGGAAAACCCCCCCCCCCCCCCCCCGGCTCCCTCAACCACTGGGCACACCTGTGAATAGGCACATGGTCATTTAGGCTGAGTCAAAGACAGCTGGATGTGATGCTCACCCTTGTGTACTGTTGGCTATAGAAACTAGTATATTTTAACCATGCTAACCAAGTGGGCCTCTTAAGCTCAGATGTCCTATCTTAGTCCTCTGCCCTCAATAATTCATTTTGTTCTAGGTGTTTACAGTCTCAAAATATATCTAGAACGATACTGGATAACATTTTTTTTAGAAGTGCTAAACATCAAGTCACTGGAACTCAGATGCCCAAGTCACTTAGGCACAGACCTTCAGGGATACTTAGATTCCTGATTCTCATGTATTTCAAATCTCTTCAAAGATCTGAGCTTTAGCCACCTTTGAAATAGTACCCATTGGGTTTATCTAAACATGAAATAAGCACAGCTAGATAAACTCTGGCACAGTTTGTGCTGGACTTTATTGTTTCCTGGCATGGCATTTATATGTGCACCCAGGACTGTAGCACACTGAGCTAGGGAAGTTCAGCCCCAGCTGGCAGGAGGTCTAGGGGGTCAGCTTGCCTTGCTCCACATGGAGGGGCTGGCAGGGGCATGAGGGTGCTACTGTTTAGGGGCTAGCTGGCAGGCAGCCCCCACACTGTAGCATCCTCGTTTCCCATTCAGCCCTGGTCACTGTCGACATGTGTCTACTCAGGCAACCTGGCACAGGTGGAGGCCTGCCAAACATTGTACTCAGGAGCCTCCTCTGCCTGGGTCAACTTGGTCAAGAGCTTTGGCTTGGCGGTGGGGGATGGGTGGCAGGGGGGCTCACTCCCACCCGCACTCCATGTGATCCGCTGGAGTGTGGGTTCACTGCTGTACTTGGGGGTCTACCTGTCCCCCACGGACTCCTCCTTACTGGAGAACTGGTACCAGCTGAAGGCAAGGGTGGTGGAGCGGCTCCAGGCATGGACAGGGCTCCTGAGGTATCTCTCCCTGAGTGGAAGAGTACTGATGCTGAACCAGTAGTCCTGTCCATGCTCTGGCACCACTTACACATCCTGCTTGTGCCCTTTAAGGTCCTGGCCGGGCTCCAGAGATAGGTGCTGGAGTTTTTCTGGCCAGGATGGCACTGGGTTCCTGCAGAGGTCCTGAGCCTCCCCTTGCAGGAGGCTGGCCAGGGCCTGGCTTGCCTCTGCAGCCAGGTCCTGACGTTCTACCTTCAGGCCCTGCGGTGACTGCTATACAGTGTTGGTAGCCACGCGGTATGGGGCCACCTGGGGTGCACCTTCCTCCACCACTTCCGGGGGCTCTGATACAATTGGCAGCTCCTTGGCCTGTGGGGCTTCTCCCTGCAGGACCTGTGAGGGCTGCTAGACTTCTACCAGGACCTCCTCTAGGCCTGGAGGCTGGTCTCTGCCCTCTCCCCTGCAACACTTGCCCAGGGCGCTGACCTACTCATCATGTCTCTCCTTTGGAACCCCCAGCTCGAGGTGCCAATAGCAGAGGTGCCCTGGTTGCAACAGAGGTTGATTCTGGCTGGTGTCACCTGTATTGGAGACCTCCTGGACTATGATAGGCAGGAGTAGGTGGACCCTGATGTGCGGGCCTGGTGCATGGTTCTACCCATGACACATGCAACCTGCCAGCTGGTCCAGGAGGTGAAATCTGCCCTACCTCCTGATGCTCTTGCTCTTGTCAACCAGGTCCTGTGCAGTGGCGGTCGCTGCCCCCGACCCTGTGTCCTCCAGCCCACTGGAGTTTATCGTGGGGCTGGCACCTCATCCAGCCTTGCAGCACTCCTCACTCCACCACATGAGCCAGCTGGGTGACACCAGACCGCTCCACTTTTCCAACATCTATCACTACCACCTCTACATGCTTGTGTGCCACATGATCCATCATGCCACCTTCACGTCCCGCCCAGACACCAAGTGGCGGGACCTGCTCAGCAAGGGAGTGGATGGAGTACCCCAGTGGCTGTGTGCGCGCTCCACCCTCATCCCATGAGCCACTGGGGGCCTCAGCTGGCGGCTCCTCCATGGAGCTGTCACCATGGGTGTGTATGTGGCAAGCTTCATGGACACCCCAGTCTCCTGCCCCTTCTGCGGACAGAGGGAGACCCTGGTGCACATAACCCTTGAGTTCACCAGGTTGCAGCCCCTCCACCTCTACCTCCAGAACCTCCTCCTGAGGTTCTGGTTGAATTTCACCCCACACCGTTTTGTTTTTGGTCATCCCATCCATGGCCCCGCCAAGTCCCGGGACCTCCTGGTCAACCTCCCCCTGGCCTCAACCTCAAGTGGGCCCTGTACTTGACCAGGAAGGAGGCTTTGGCTGGGAAGGTGCCCAGAGACTGCAGGGCCAATTTCCTCTCATTTGTCTGTGCATGTTTTGAGGCAGAGCACCAGTGGGCAGCATCCACTGGCTCCCTTGAGGACTAGCGGGTGCAGCCCGGGGGGCTTTGCTCGGTGTCCCCCTCCGGAGAACTTCTTTTCACATTTTGAACTTTTGACCCCCACATCACTCCTACCCTTTTCTTCCTTAGTTGTCCCACAGTTGTATCTTTCAAACTTTGGCCCCACACAGTGGGGGCTATTAGTTAACAAGGTGGGCCTTAAAGGCCCCTGATCTCCGGAAAATATGAATAAACAGGAGCTTCTGGGAGGAAGCTGGCCATGCCCCTTCCTGTCCCAGGCTGTTGCTGTCACTACTGTAAGCTTGGTCTCAGGAGCTTCTGGAGAGAAGATGGCCAGGCTCCTTCCTGCCTCTGGCTACTGCTAGCTGTTGGCTTGTTCTCAGAGCTTTTGGCGGTAAGCTGGCTGCACCCCTTCCTGCCTTGGGCTGTTGCTACTGCTGTTGCTGCCCCTGCCCAAGGGGGAAGGTCCTCTGCTGTATGCTGCTGCCCCCACCCCCCGGGAGTGCCCACCACACCCCAGCACTGCACCCCAGTAATGCACCCCAGGTTCTGCAGTCGTATTCCAGCCTGCTGCCCAGCCCGCCGCCAAGCCATAGTCGGGGGACAGCCTAGGGAGGGAGCCTGCACTGCCTGTGGGCCCCTCCCCCATTATCATTGCTGGAGCCTAAAGGTGCCTTGCCTGCCCCCACTCCCTTGGCAGGCCACCGCCCCACCTTCACTTGAGGCACACCCTGAGTGGCTGAACTGGACAGCTGCTACCATCACTGCTGCTGTTGCCGTCTGTTCTGCTGCTGCCCCCTCTCAGGAGAGAGGGAGATTCCCTGCTGCACCACCTTGCACCACTCAACACCACACCTGCACTGGCTCACTTCCTAATTGACTGATTGCTCCTGTCCTCTCCAACAGCTGCCTCACTGCATCTGATCCTGCTTTCTTTTCCTGCCTATTGGTCTGCTGCTGAGTGCCTGGCTGGAAGCCTAAGGGGTTTTTGGACTAATCTGCATCAAACAAAGTCCCTCTACCACTCCAGCCATTTTTTACATCTGCCTCAGCAGTCTGTGGTTTTTTTGCCCTTGTGTGGTAAGTCCTGTAGTCCACTCCCCCTGTCCTGGTGTTTGCAAGCTCAAGTCTCCCCAGTCCTTGTGTGTGTGTGTTTTTCCCCCACCCCAAGCACCCCAAAGGTCACTGCTGGGGTGGGGGGAGGGGCTGGGGGTTATCATTGCTGGAGCCTAAAGGTGCCTTGCCTGCCCCCACTCCCTTGGCAGGCCACCGCCCCACCTTCACTTGAGGCACACCCTGAGTGGCTGAACTGGACAGCTGCTACCATCACTGCTGCTGTTGCCGTCTGTTCTGCTGCTGCCCCCTCTCAGGAGAGAGGGAGATTCCCTGCTGCACCACCTTGCACCACTCAACACCACACCTGCACTGGCTCACTTCCTAATTGACTGATTGCTCCTGTCCTCTCCAACAGCTGCCTCACTGCATCTGATCCTGCTTTCTTTTCCTGCCTATTGGTCTGCTGCTGAGTGCCTGGCTGGAAGCCTAAGGGGTTTTTGGACTAATCTGCATCAAACAAAGTCCCTCTACCACTCCAGCCATTTTTTACATCTGCCTCAGCAGTCTGTGGTTTTTTGAGCCCACCCCTCCTGAGCTGCCCCCTCACCCTCCCACAGTCCCCCACAGCCTCACAGCCCCCCCTACCCCACTCTGAAGTCCCTTATTTACTTGGGATAGAGCCCAGTCCCATCAGACTGCAGGCTGCACTGATCCAGGATGCCCTGCATGCAAAGGCAGTGTGCTGTAAGAGGCAGCCAAAGAGATGCTCTGGCCAGCTACCAGAGCATCTCTTTGGAGGACCTGAGCCTCTGGACTACATCTTTCACCATGCTGTGCCCCCCCCGCCCAGCCTTACCCCACTGACTCTGCTTCCCCTGCCCCAGCATGGGCCCCCCACCTGCTGCCTCTCCCCTCATCTGGCCCTGCAGCTATCTGCACCTATTTGCAACTCAGAAGTGTTACAGACAGGCAACAGGATGCAGCAGCAACATGTGGCTGGAGGAGAGGGAAGGAGTTATGGAGGCTCCCATGACCATAAAGCCCTGAAAAAGATCCCTGCAGAGTGCTGTACTCCTGTTCAGAGACCAGGTGGCACAGCTCTGCTCTGTCTGTCCTTCAACACCCAGCCTTGTTCAGACCACAGAGCTTCAATCAAGCTCTTGGTGGGTTTTTGTGTTTGCTTGTTTGTTTTGTTTACAGATTATTCAAATTTTAATAGACTTCATGGACAGGCATTTTTAGGTTTTTTTTTTCTTTTTTTCCCTTACAGACAATTGGCTTCCCTGTATTTGAAGAAAAAATGTATCAGTTTGCTGTGTAATGCATGCTATATTACTGCTCCTGCCTCTCAAAATTATATTGTCTTTGTACCACCATAGTGTACTGCAAACATACCTCTCCTTCATTTACCCCTATCACCACTGGGCCTCTTTCTCTTTTGGCATTAATACTTTCCTGATATCTTCATCTCAACTAAACCTCCCTCCAACCTTGGAAACAGAAGATTCATGAGCAGCAGTTGTATACTACAAGAGAGAATAATACTAAGGAAGAGGAGAAGATGGGATAACATAAAGCTTTAGTTTGCAGAGCGGAGCACAGATAGAGTGTTATCCATTCATATATTCATGTACAGATGATAGTGTGTGTGTGTGTATAGATATATAGATATATATCTATGTATAGATATAGAGATAGAGATATATCTCTATCTATAGAGATATATCTAGAGAGATGAATCTCTCTCTATATATCTAGAGAGATATATTTCTGTATATATTCCATTGTATATTAATAATAATATGACATACTAGTTTATTTAATTCTCATTATATTGTATTACATTATTATTATTATTATTATTATAATTATAATTGCTCACTATCATAGAGCAGGTCAATGACAAAGCCAGGAAGAGATAACAGATCTCCTGAGTCCCAGCCTAACCGTCCTTTACTTTACCAGCTCAACCACAGGATAAAAACAAGATCTTGAAAACTGCTGGTGAATGAAAAATATATGCAATCTTAAACCCACTTTTTATCTAACTTATCTGAACTACCCAAGTCTTCCTCAGAATCATTAATCTATTTTTCTTGCCAACCCCCCCTGTAAAGTAATGCTATTATTTCCATTTACAAAGTGGAACCTGATGCACAGTCAGATTTCAAGGATATCACCACATTGATAGTTAAGAGTTAACCTTACAGAAGCCCTCAAGCCTATACTTGCCAGGCATTTGTATCACAAACCTTGTAGCTCTAATCCTGAACATCTAGGTATGAAGTGAGCTGTGCCCCTGCTTACTTCTTCAACCACCCTTTCTTGCATCATGCCTGGAAGGCACCAAGAAATGCAGGCCTCACACTGGAAGTCCACAAGCAGCAGTCCCCTTGTTACTGTCTACCAGCAGTTCTGTGCCCCACTTGCTGTCTCTATTGCTGTCCCTACTTACTGTCTCTACTGTATGGGGAACCAAAAACCTAAGGAGGGAGAAGTCAGCAGGTCCTAGAAGAACTCTGAGGAATAGGGAGCAGTCATATGGTTTGGGCTGGTTGAACATGATCTTTAGGGTTGACCATATATGTCAACATAGACATAAAACAAGATTTACCAAAAACCTGTGGAAGAGCAAAGATTTAGCCTGACTTATGGAAGAGCCAGGTCTCTTAAGTGCCAGGCTAACACACCAGCTACTTCCTTCCTCTAAAATATATCTGACATTCATATAAAAAGGGAGTACTTTTAGTCTTACAATGACCCCAGATCCATCCCAATGTTCATCTCAGCCACTATAAACTCCCTTCAATCTCTTCTGATTTAGGTTGTGGAAAAAGAAAGTAGATCTTTTGTATAACTATGTTAAGTGACAAGTTAGAAAGGTGCCAGAGCTTTTAAGAAAAGTGGATTTCCCAAGTGTGTTCTGGCTTACAAAACCTGTCTCTTTCATTTGAGGAATAAAATTGTTTCACCTTCCAAAACAGCAGAAGAAGCCAAATCTAACAATCAATGTCTTGTTTGTCTGTGAATAATCTTGATCAGCTCCTAGAAGAGTTCAGACCAAAATAAAAAAGAAAGAAATGAAGGCAGAAAGGAAGAAAGAAAAACAAATGGAGCCATTTCCATTATTACAAATCAATCACTTTCTCACTTTGTATGTACTTGTTCTACAATCTTTTCTCCCCCATCATGTAAGAAAGTTCTTGCAGACAAAGCTGCTAGACAGCCTTGGTGACTGAAGGGCTTTGTTTAGGAAGAAAATGGACTGTAGCTACACAAGCTTTGTCATGTGGACCCTCCATTATGCCTCAGCACTATTCTTAAGCTACCAGTTCTACCAGCAAAAAGGTCAGTTCCTTTTTTCTCTGTTTAGCACTTTTGGCCCTTTGACTGAGGTTACCAACAGCTCCAATTTATGCCAATGCTGATGGTTGCTTTTGTGATGTGAACATACATCCATTAGGAAATGGCATAAACCCTGTCTGTTGAGAGAACAGTGAATAGCCATCATTTTCTGTCAAAACCTGCCTGCAGCTTTGAACTGGTAGCCTCAAATAATGTTGTGTCCATTAGAGTCCTCTACATCAGCTGTTCCCCATAAAAAGTTTACATCTTACAGGATGTTGGTGTTGATCCAAAGCAAACTATGAGAGATTATAAACCTTCCATCAAGAAGATGCCAGACTAGAAGTTACGGAAGACAGAAACCCCGGACAGTTATAGTAGTGTATAAATCCTTTCAGCTGGATAAAAAAGCTCCTCACACAGGAATTTATAGTCTGATTTATTTAATTAATTTGGCCTTTTAATTTATTTTGGGAGTAGGAAAGCAAGGGAAATAAATGGTAAGAATTTTTTTAATGAGTTTTGATTCATAAGCTGGTGAAGTCAAGGACCCTGTAACCAATCTCTGCAGTTTGAAGACACTAGAAGCAATCTGACCCTGGGGCACAGGTGAGATGTGTGTGAGTATGTGCATGTACTGTGTTCAGTTTTGGGCCCCTCACTATAGAAAGGATGTAGACAAATCGGACAGTGTCCAGCAGAAGGCATCGAAAATGGTTAGGGGGCTAGGGCACATGATTTCTGAAGAGAGGCTGAAGGAACTGAGCTAATTTAGTGGAAGAAGAGAAGACTGAGCGGGGATTTAATAGCAGCCTTCATCTACCTGTAGAGGGGTTCCAGAGAGGATGGAGCTGGACTGTTCTCAGTGGTGGCAGATGACAGAACAAAGAACATTTTTTCTGTCTCAAGTTGCAGCAAGGGAACTTGAGGTTGAGGTTTGATATTAGGAAAAACTTTCTCATGGGGAGGGTAATAAAGCACTGGAACAGGTTACCCAGATACCCAGAGAGGTTATGGAATCTCCATCCTTGGAGGTTTTTAAGTTCCGGTTAGACAAAGCCTTGGCTGGAAGGATCTAGTTAGGGGATAATCCTGCTTTGAGCAGGGGGTTCCTTAGTTGACGTCCTGAGGTCCCTTCCAACCCTAGTTTTCTATGATTCTATGTATTAGAGAGGGAAAGTGAATTGTCCCAGTCAAGTTGGCAATATTTAGTTTACTAACATAGCTTTCCAGTGACCACTGGATACTGTCATAGCTATGGGTAATTAGACATCAGAGCCCATATTGGTTAATAAGCACTTGAGTCTAAACAAACAATACCAGTGTTCTAATGGTGAGAACTCTGCCTATGAAAGTAGTCATTTTGATTTCCTCTGTATAAAGGGGCTCTTATGAAAAAAGGTGAATGCAATTTTGTAGTCCAAAAGCTATTTTAGTGGAGTGTGCTATAGTCAGCCACCATGACCACTCATCTGACCACTCCTGGAAATACCCTAATATTTAGCCCTGATCCAGAAAAAACTTGTTGTTAAGCATGTGAATAATCTCATTAAAGGCAAGTTGACTACTCGTGTATCTTAGGCAACCATATATATAAGTGCTTGGCTACCTTAAGGACTTCAAGACCTGGAATCATGCGAGGAATTTCAGAGAACACCATCATGATGATCAAAAGACTGGAGGCACTGATTTCTGAAAAGGATTAGAAGAATGAAATGTAATGTAGCTACAAAAAGAGTAGCCAGAAACAACTGATTAAGGCTCTTGGAAGGAAGCAAATCTCTAAGACAGAAGGTAATTATTTAAAGTGCTATTAAGAAATACAAATTTAGACTGAATAGCTGAACAAATTTTCTGATTGCAAGATCTAAATCTTTGGAATGGTCTCTCAGGAGAAATGGCAGAAGACCTGTTGATTGGGACATTTAGAACTGTACCGAACAAAGCACTGCGACATATTTGGAATTGAACCCTGTATAGCGTAAGGGATAGATTTGCTGACTGAGACACCTCTTTCCATCTTTCTTTTCAGTGATTCTGAGAATATCAAGGCTTTTTAAAAAGTTAAAATCTGCATAAATAAAGGCATTTTATTTATGTTATTTGCTTGTTCCAAGGCATCAGCCCAGGGATACTATCATTCTTCAAAGCTGTGCACTGCTCTGGATGTCCTAGTATACATTCTGTTTGCCCCATGCACTTATCAAATGAACAGGATTTTTTACTGTTGAACAGCACAATACTTAGAGATGAGGTTGTAGTAGAAGATAGAGGCCAGATGACTGGTTGGTGCAAACAGGGGAGGTCTCATTCATGTCAGTGTAGTCACCTTGATTTGCTCCTTCTTAGGAAATACAGATGCGATGCAATGCCCGTGTGTGTGCTGCTGGCAATGAGGATCAAACCCAGAACCTCTAAAGCTAAGGGCATGAGACTCAATTTTCTTAGACAAGGATTTAGACCCTCTGTATGTAACCCAGACATTGAAGGGAGACAGAATGACATACTGAGAAAGCATTGGTTACATACGTATTAACTGCAGTAAAAGATTTCTTGTCACCCTTCTTATGTACTTCACTCTGGTGATGAACCCATACTACAGTACAGTATTTTTTTTTCCTTCCCTTTCAAGAGCCTGCTGCTTATTTCTTTGATTTGGTATACTCTAGCCAAGTTCTTCTGAGCCCAACAGCTTGTTATGACTGAGATCTGGAAATGGGCTTATGGAAGACCCATGTTTTGGCAACTGTGGCAGGATCTGCCTCCCAAGGACAGCCACAGAATTGTTAATGTGATGGTCGATTATTACTGCTGGGTCCCTTTCGGTCATGGTGCTAGTCAAATTGGTGCCACCAAGCCTGTAGGTATTGTAGCAGGGCACTAGGGTGCCTGCTACTTGGAGAGCCGGGATAACCCTGCAGGTGCTGGTTGCTGGGGCAACCAAAGGGAACTAATGGCTCACACCTGCCTAGCCAGCTGACAAGAAGGGGCGAGAATAGGAGGGTGCAAGTCGGCAGCTTGGCATGGTAAAGGAGGCAGCAGGGAAGAGCACAGCAACCCTGACCGCCCTCCTGTGCATTGGCTGGGAAGGCTCGGCTGTGCGCAAAGAAGGAAGGAGAACGAACCTGTGAGCGAGAATACAATCAAGAAATGATTTATAAAAAGGTGGGGGGGAGCCACAGATTGTGAGGTGGGGCGGAAGGAGTAAGCCCATTGCCAGAAGTCTCACAGAGTAAGACTGAGGCCCCAACCCAGAAAGGTAGGAAGCATGGGAGACCAGAGACAGGAAAAGCTCAACTGGCAACTAAGGAGGGAGGAGATGGAGGAGAAGGTAGACTGGTTGGAGTGGGAGCTAGGAATAGCAAAAGCCCAAAAGGAGAGAGCAGAGGCGCAGGTTGCTGCATTAGAGCTTCAGGTGCAGTCTGGCAAGAAAGAGGGAGGATCAAAAGAAATCAGGTGCCTAGTGGTGATAGAGGCAGAAAAAACATGGGCAATGGAATGGCTCATTTCCCAGGAGGCTCAGAGGGGCCGGGAGAGGGAAGCGAAATTGAAAAAACTGCAGGAGGAAATGATAGCCAGGGCAGCAAGGTCTATGGAAGCCGGCACCAAACAGGCAGAAGAACAAAAGAAGGTGCTAAGGGAATTGGAAGTAGTCAGAGGCCTAATAGGAGTCCTCCAAAAGGAAACCCATAGTCAGGAGGACTGGATAGGAGAATTGCAGGAGGAGCTGAAAAGTTGGCAACAGAGAAGTATGTGTGCAGAAGATCTTGCACAGAAGTTGCAGGACCAGCTGTCCAAAAGCCATACCCAGGCCAGAGGGATAGACAAGTTACTCATGCAACAGGTGGAACAAATGAAAAATTTTAGAGCACATTATGAGATGTTGGGAAAGCAAATGCAGTCTCTGGAAGAGGAACTAAAAACCAAGGAGAGAGAGAATGAACAGCTACAGACCCAGTTAAGGAGCATGGAGGGGGAAAATGAAAAACTGGGACAACAGGTACGGTCCCTTAAAACCGTTATAGAAGATAGCCTAACGAAGGAAGAGGGGATAAGGGAAGAAAATGAGCAGTTACAGAGGGGAAGTGCAAAGGATGAGGCAAAAATCCAGAGTCTGGAGACCGAGGGAAAAAGATTGCAAGAAGGAAGCAATCAAATGGCTATAAAGATCCAAGACCTGGGGGAGATTGGGAGGTCAGATAAAAGGCAGGTAGCAAACATCTTAGGAGCCGGACAGGAACCACAAATTGGAGAGATCAAGGACACAGTGCGGGAAAGGTTGGAGGCGCTGGGAACTCGATTGGCAGAGTACGTGAGGACAGCTAATTTGGAAAACCAGGAACAATACCAAGAGGTGGAAGTAGTGAAAAAGGCCCTGAAGGAAGTAGAGGCTCAGATAGAAACCACCCGGTATAGGAACCCAAAGCATATGGAGCTAGGGAAGTTCCCCAGAGACCTAGGCCCAGAAGAACCTAGGGAGGAGGCTGAGCCAGAACAGCCTGGGGGAAGTATCAGGGAGGAGGGAGCTGTAGAGAAAGAGCCGGTGACCCTACAAAAGGAGGCCCTGCCGGTGCTTACAGAATGTTGAAACTGGAGATGGGAACAATGGCAGAGTGACCATGCAAAGGAGATGAGCCAGCTAAAACATCAGCTGAAAGAACTGTTCCGACTAAGAGACAGGAGAAACAGCATAGATCCCAGTAAGGGGCAGCTAAGGGAAGCAGGCCTGGTAGAGGCTGGGACAGCAGGGAAAGGTGAACAGAGGACCCCAAGGAGGGAAGCCTCCTGCTTAGGTTGCCAAGAATGTACATAGGCAGCCCGAGATCTGGGGCAATACGGGTCAAAGAGGGACCCCGGGAAAAGGGGACCAGGGGAGCCCGGTAAAGTAGGTGGGACAAAATGGCAACAGACAAGGAGGAGGGAACTATCACAAAGAGGAGGATCAAAACCTGAGAAGAGACCTCAGATTTATGTAAATGGCCTCCCTAGACAAGTCAGGTGGTGGATATTAAGAAGCCTCATTGAAGAAAAAGTAGGGAGTGTAGCCTATGTGAAGGTATATAAAGGACCGGAAGGAAGGTCCACTGGCAGGGCCTGGCTCCTATATAAACCACAGGCAGGAGGCAGTTCCCTACCAACAGCCAAGGAGAAAGGAGCTCCCTGTCAGGAAAGAGAAGCCTGAATGCAAGAGCATTCAGTCTGTCACTGCAGCAGGATGAAGAATCCCCGGTAGGCTCGAGCATAATTATAGCTGGGTGGCTTATGTGTGTGTAGTAGCCCAGGGGCTTGAGTTTGTGTCGCTATTTGTTATACTGGTGGTTTGGGTGAGGCTATTAGGAGTTGGAGGAGGCCTCATAGGGGACTCACAGAGATGTGGGACCCCAGCGCCAGTGAGGATGCAGCATTCGGGGTGCACAGACCCCAGCCCCAGAGAGGGGCAGTTGAGAAGCCCCAGAGAAGGGGGAGTTGCTGAGAGGCCCCAGTGCGGGTGTGGTGAGCCCGGAAACAGGGTGGCATTGCTGAGAAGGCCCTGGAGAGAGGGTGGCATTACTGAGAAGGCCCTGAGACAGGGTGGCATTACTGAGAAGGCCCGAGAGAAGGGCAGTATTATTGAGAAGGCCCTGAGAGAGGGCGCGGAAAGAGAGAGAGAGAGACGGGACTGTGGAGAGCCTGAGTGCCAGAGAGGGCACGAAGAGAGAGACAGGGCTGCAGAGAGCCTGAGTGCCAGAGAAGGCGTGAAGACAGAGAGAGGGACAGAATAACGTCCATTACATCTGCGAGGCTTGGGGCGTGGTATTGGGGTGGTAGGAGCCACCGCAGCCCATAAGGCTGGGGTCCACAGACCACCCGAGACAGGAGAACCGTGGCCAAGAAGAAGGAAGGCAGCCTCCCTATAAAAATATATAAAATCAAAGTCATGGTGGGTGAGAATAGGAGGGTGTGAGTTGGCAGCTTGGCACGGTAAAGGAGGCGGCAGGGGAGAGCACGGCGACCCTGATCGCCCTCCTGTTACAGGTATGTTGGAGATTGTTTGCCCCAGATGGAGCACTTTACACTTCTCAGTGTTGAACTTCATCTGGTACTGATTCGCCCAACTCTCCAGCCTGTCCAAGTCCACCTGAATCTGCAGCCTATCTTCAGGCGTGACCACACTCCCTCATAACTTGGTGTCGTCTGTGAACTTGGCCAATGAGCTCTTCACCCCCACATCCAAATCACTGATAAAAATGGCCACTTCTCACCAGGATGACAGATCTGTTCATAAGAACTTTCTGGGTCCTACGTAGTAGCCAATCTCCTACCCACTTAACTGTCCAGCACTTAAGCCCACAATCTTCCAATTGTCCTGTGAGGATATCATGGGATATTAGATTCATAAATTCATAGACATTAGGGATGGAAGGGACCTCAAAGGCCACCAAGTCTAGACTCCTGCCCCAGGAGCAGGAAGTCAGCTAGGGTCATAGGATCCCAGCAAGATAAACATCCAAATATTTCTTGAATGAGTCCAGAGTAGGTGCCTGCACCACTTCTGGAGGGAGTCTATTCCAGCTCTCAGAGGCTCAGACAGTAAAGAAATTTTTCCTTATTTCTAGCCTAAAATGATCTTGGAGGAGTTTATGACCATTGGTTCTATTTTTTCCTTGAGGCACTCTGGTGAACAGACATTCTCCCAGATCCTGATGTACACCCCTTATGTACTTATAGGCAGCCACCAGGTCCCCCTGAGCCTATGCTTTTCCAGGCTGATGAGTCCCATGGCTCTCAGGCTCTCTTCATAAGGCCTATTCTCTTGCCCTCTGATCATGCACATGGCTCTCCTCTGGACTCTCTCAAGCTTCTCAACATCCTTCTTGAATTGCGGAGCCCAGAATTGGATGCAGTACTCCAGCTGCGGCCTCACCAAGACCAAGTACAGTGGGAGGATAACATCCTGAGATTTACTTGAGAAGCATCTATGGATGCAAGCCAGAGCTTGGTTTCCTTTACCAGCTGCAACATTGCATTGGTGGCTCCTGTTCATCTTGTGGTCAGTCATGACCCCCAAGTCTCTTTCAGCAGTGGTGCTAGCAAGAGTAGCACTGCTGAGCCTATAAGTATGCTGCAGGTTTTTTTTCCCCGAGGTGGAGTACCTTACATTTGTTGGTATTGAACGTCATCAAGTTTGTATCCACCCACTTACTAAGTCAGTCTGGATAACTAGCCTGTCCTCAGGTGTGGATGTTATGCCCCAAAGTTTAGTGTCATCGGTGAACTTAGCCAGTGTGCTTCTGACACCAATGTCCACATTGTTGATAAAGATGTTAAGGAGAACCAGTCCAAGGACACAGCCTTGGGGTATGCCACTGGTCACGGTGCACCATGATGATTCACTAGCATCGACCACTACTTTCTGGGTCCAACCTCAGAGCCAGTTTCCCAGCCATTGGACTGTGGTGTAACCGAGGCCACAATTGGCCAATTTTTCCATGAGGAGGTCATGGGACACAAGATCAAAGGCTTTTTTAAAGTCTAGATATATGGCGTCAATCTCTTCTCCCTTGTCCAGGTGATATGTCACCTTGTCATACAAGGACATGAGACTTGTCAGGCAAGACATAGCCGCAACAAACCCATGCTGGCTATCCCTCAGGATGCTGCCCTCAGCCATCTTATCTAGAAGGGTCTCCTTGATAATTTTATCCAGAATCTTACTGGGAATTGACGTCAAGCTGATTGGCCTGTAATTCCTGGGATCTACTTTCCGCCCTTTCTTTAAGATGGGTACCACATTAGCCTTCTTCCAGTCTTCAGGTGCTTCACCTGAGCACCACGAGTTTTCAAATATTTTTGCCAATGGTTGGGCTACAACACCTGCCAGTTCCTTGAGTACCCTAGGGTGTAATCTGTTAGGGCCAGCTGACTTGAAGGTGTCCAACCTCTCAAAGCGATTCTTTGCTAGATCAACACCGATGCTGAGTATAAATACACCCTCACCGTAGCCGTCCCATGTCTTGCTAGGCAGGGCAGTCCCACTGGAATTATAAAAGACCAACACGAAGTACCCATTAAGCAGGTTGGCCTTTTCCTGAGTGTTGGTTATCAGTTATCCTGCTTG
>NW_005842863.1:355225-356010 GCF_000455745.1 Alligator sinensis
GGGGTCCAATGAAAGGCCTTTTGGAAGTCTAGGTGTATAATGTTGACCTCCTTTCCCTTGTCCAGGTGGTGAGATAGCTGGTTGTAGAAGGAGATGAGGTTGGTGAGGCAAGACCTGCCCGCAATTAAGCTATGATGGCTGTTGTTCAGAATTCTACCCTCTGCAAGCATATTGCACACAGACTCCTTGATGAGGAGTCAAGGAGTCTATGTGCTCATCTTGCTCATACCTGGGCAGCCTGATCCTGTCAGATCCCTACCTGAGCAAGATGTTATGGTTCTGGCCTTTCCTTAGCCTGGCCCTGCATTACTTCCCTTCTTGTCTCTGGGCTTGCCAGCCCTGCCTCTGGTTCATGTTTCCTGGGGCCTCTGGTCCACCCCTTATGCCTGGCAAGTACCCCCTGGGCCCTACTAGTAACAAAAACAGCCCTACAGGCCCTAATTGTGGTCCTCAAGGCCTTGACTACCTTAAAGAGGCTCTACATCTTGTGGGCCCCTGGCCCTTGCACAGCTTGATTTCTGCCCCAGCAGTCTCTCCGGGACCCAGACCTTTGCTAGGTACTCTCCCTCTTGGCTTCAGCCTCCCTAGTCCACCAGGTCCTTGTCCCTGGACAGAGCACTCTCTCTCTCTAATGCTGGACCCCAGCCATGCCTGCCTGTTTCTCCTCTGCTTGGCTTTATTCCCAGGCCCTGGCAGGGATCTTTCTTTGGGCCATAGCCTCTCTCACACTGCTCTGCTTTAGCCCTGCATGGTCCCTTGGGTTCAATACCCTGGTAGACTCTTTC
>NW_005842863.1:356051-369333 GCF_000455745.1 Alligator sinensis
CTTGCATTCTTCCCCTAGCCCTTAGCCTCTCCTACCACAGGGTGCCTCTTAGATATCCTGCCTATGGCTTTCCACCCATCCCAAATGGCTAGTCAGGCTATAAACAACTCAAAAATATCTATCTCACAGAGAAATCTCACAGCTTCTTCAGAGTCAGGACCAGTCTGAGCTTCTAGCCCTGGGCTCATATCAGTCTCTTCCCTGAGAAGACTGACCTCAGTGAAGCTTTCCTCCCCTCAGAAACTCCTGTCTTCACTTTTACAAAAGGATAGCTTGGTTCACCATGGAAACAAAGTCAACCTGCTTCTGCAAACCAGTGTGTGGATACCTTTAAGAGTGTTATGTATCAGTTGTTACATTTGCCCTGGGATTGCAGGGGGGTACAGCAGAACTGTAGGCAAGGTAGGGCTCTCTGAATACACCAGCTTTATTGTTCTATAAGCTTAAGTCCTTGATCTTTTGAAAACAACACAACCAGCTCAGAAGTGTAGCTGACCCCTTCCAGGCCAGGCAGTCTGCAAAAGATGGAGGTAGCTGCTCCTAATTGTTGGGTGTGTAGATCCAAGCCTGTCCTTTTTTCTATGGTAGTTTTTTTTCCCCTTCCATGAATTAAAACACTGGTGGGTATGTCTAACCTTCCAGTGAATTACCACCAAGAAATATGTTGATTGAGATCGTGAAAGTGAGCAGACAGGCACCTGGTATAATAGAGGCATTTGACTGTGCTTAGCTTAGAACTGGGATGTCAAATATATGGTCCATGGGTCAGATCTGGCCCATGGAGCCCTTTGATCTGGCCCATGGGTCTTGGACATTTATATACAACTGCTGCAGTTGCAGGGAGGATCAGATTGTAGGTACAGGTCATTGAAGAGAAATATGATTTATAAATTGAAAATCATTTATGTGTGATAATATATAATAGTAGAATGACAGTAGAATAGTACAAGTAGCTTTAGTGACTTTACTTAAAACACTTAAGCTGTACCCAGAGACTAACCGGGACAGAAATCCTGTTGGAAATAGGAGATACCATTGAGAATGAGTGGATCTGAGCAATGTGGAAAAATGGAAGATTAGTTAAATCCAGGAGGCATGTGGGAGTGAATGCTGTGAAGGCATCTCCAACATAGCTGTGTTAATATTGCTCACCCATAGTCTGCAGAACGTAATGCTGCCATGGGATTGGGCTTTCTGTCTATTCTGAATCTTAAAATATGGTTATTCCCGCTGCTCCACACTGAGGACTCCATCACACATTTCTAAGTGTACCTCAACCCTGACTTGCAGAATCTATCCAGCCTTATCCCATGAACATCCTGTTAGTTTAGTTCTGGGTTCCTACACAATTTTGGCAGGGACACTTTCTCTTCAATGATTGTGCTGTTCTAAATAAACATCCAGTTATTTGGTTTGCAAAGCTGAGCGCTATTCTGAATTTAAACTAAAGCCTTCACATACTCATAATACTGGACAACAATGGTGAAATGATCAGGACCAGGACAGGAAAGACAGAAGCCTTCAATAAATATTTTTGTTCTATAGTCAGAAAGAAGCAAGATGTTGTATTCCGAACTTACAGTGATAATAATATATTTTCTTTTTCATTGGTGACCAAATGTTAAACAGCAACTACTAAAGTTAAACATTTTTTTTTAAATCTGCAGGACAGGATAGCTCAAACCCAAGAATATTAAAACAACTGGCCAAGGAGCCCTCTCTGAACCATTAATCATGTTGATATTTAGTCAGACTTGGAAAACTGGAAAAATTCCAGGGGACTGTCACAAAAAGTTTGCCTTATACTAATATTTTAAAAAATCTAAATGGAATGATCTGGTGATGATGATAAGTAGGTTAACCTGATCTTAGGCAAAATTATAAAAAGGGTTGATATGTGGGTAGCAATCAGCAAAGAATCAGAAGACAGTAGCATAATTAGTGCCATTTAATATGATTTTAAGAAAAATAGGTCCTGTCAAACAAACTTATTTCTTTTTTTGAGAAGATACATCTGATAGATAAAGAGAACTGTATACGTAGCTTTCCAAAAAAACATTTGACATAATTCTGTGTAAGTTTCTGATTTAAAAAAATGAGGACAAATATCAGCATGTAGTCCATGTTCAATGGATTAAAAACTGATTACTGATAGAGTGGAACAAATGCAACACCAACACACAGTGGTATTTCTAGTGGAATACCATAAGGATCTGTTCTTGTCCCAGTTCTATTCAATATCCTTATCAATAAGCTGGGAATAAATATAATATTGTGACTAGTATGGCTATAAAATTGGTTAAATGGTAAATAATGATTGAGAGAGATTAATCATATAGAGTGACTGGCTTGCTTGTTAAAGTGGGCTCAAGGGCATCAGTATGAATAGGTATAGAGTTGAGGCACTGAATCTTTATAGAGCCGTACAGAAATACTACATCCATTTCTGATGTCCCCATTTTGAAAAGAGAGTTGAACAAATTAGAAAAGACCTAAAATACCGTTCTTATAGTTGGGAAAGCTGACATGTCTTATAGAGTCAAATAATCGTAGAAAATTAGGGTTGGAAGGGACCTCAGGAGGTCGCCTAGTCCAAAACCCTGCTCAAAGCAAGACTGTTCAACTATATCATCTCAGCCAAGGCTTTGTTTAGCCTGGTTTTACAGCATGAAACAAAAGAAACCCAATCTGTTTAGAGAGGATTAAGAAGAATCTTGATCACAGTGTACAAAATACCTATATGAGGAAGGGATTTCTGAAGCAGATGGTACTTTAATCTAGTGACAAAAGGCATAATGAGATCCGCTGGTTGGAAGCTAAAGCTAGATACATATAGCCAAGAAATAAGGCACACATTTTTAACATTGTGGGCAATTAATCATTGGAACATCTCACTCTGGGACATGGTAGGTTCTGAATCACTTGAAGTCCTGAAGTCAAGACTGGATGTAAACATGAACTATTGCACAAACAGAACTCCTGGGTTTGATGCACGAATTACGGGGTGAGGTTCTAAGGTTTGTGTCCTACAGGCTGGATGATCAGGACAGACCTGTCTGGTTTCCACATTGAAGAAAAAACTCATTTCATTTATGACCTGAACTAGACTTTGTGTTGTGTATCTCCAGACGGGAAACATTCATGCCCTAAAACACAGTCTGCAAAAGTTAGGCACTATGCATAGACTAATAGGTGCAGAGAGGCCAGAGGAGAGGAAAGGTGCCCTATGGGATTATTTACATTTGCCAGATCTGTGGTGGACACAAATGAGGTTTTAATGTGTTCTAAAATGATGCCATAGGCATTCATCTACTTGCTGAGCCAAAATGTTTTCTTTTTTTCATCCCACAGTTCCATTTACTGTAGAAAAATGGAACTGGTAAGCCTAGACTGCTCCATAAACAGTGCAGCACAACGTCTGTTGCAATTCTGTGCAATTTATTGTAATCATATATACTTAAGTGAAATTTACATTATCATTATGTGCTGCTCTTTGGAAACAGCCCTTTTTCAGCCTATAGATGCTAGCGCATTGGTGCTGCCAGGACAAAATTGTGAGCACCGGAAGAAGCAATTTTGCATCAGGTTTCTTTTTAAACCAACACACAGCTCACATTAGCCCTGCTAGATTGTTAATTTTTTTTCTTTTTTCCCTAGCCATGCAGTTCAACTCTTTGGCTGGAAATTAAAACAATTTCAAGAATGAAAAGTTTTAGCTTGTTTCTAAAAATAGCACTGATCATCAGCAGGGAAACATGATTTATCAGCCATATGCAACAAAGATGACCTCTTTGTCAGGTCCAGCTTGCAGCAGGAGGTGTCTGCTCATGGTCTACTTTTACACTGGCCCAAAAATAAACAGTAAGTTGCTCTGGCTGCCCTCCCTACCAAGCACAGGCATGGAACATTCTGTACAAGGAAGCACTCACAATCATTTGAAGGGCCAACTCTAATCAAGTTAATTGATGCATCCGTAACGTGTGTTAAACATTAGTGCTTTTCTAATATGTACATAAGTTGCACAGCTATGAGTTATGTTATTGCACAGTAAACAGAGCACTGGACATTTGGGATATCCTACGGACGTGAGTTGAGAGAGAATGCATTTATTTTCACAAAATGGGGTCTTTGTGCTCAGATCTGGAGCTTATGTAACATGCCAAAGACACCAGAATATATCACCTACTTTTATACCAACAGTTGAATAAACCAGAAATGTGTGTGATGTTTTACAGAACCCCCCCCCCCCCAAATAAACAAAAAGTCACTTTCCTCTATGAATTATAGCTTATGAAAAAACAAAACAGCGGGGGAAGGAGGAGAAATTTAAAGTTGAAGCAACATGGAAGTCTCTACAATGTAGGTAGTGCATAAATTAACCTCTGCCTTTAACCTTCTTTAAATCCAAAAATTATGAAAACTTTACTCCAAGTAGGAGGTTGGGGCAAACAAGGTAGCACATAAAAGTACAGGCCTAATTCTCATTTCAATGCAGGCCACTTCATGCCACTTTGATAAGGTAAAAGGGACAAATTATAATTTCTTTTCACTGCCAGAAGTGGCACAAAGTGGTCTTAGTATAATAAATGGGACTCAAGCCTTGCATAACTAACTTTGAGGCAGCAGGTATGACACAGATGTAACCTTGGTGTAGGCAGCAAAGACCCTCACTCCGTCCCAGCTTTATCAGCCCATTAAGATTAAAGTAGGCACAGACATGGAATAACATGGTTGATAAGCTCCTGGCTGAAGAGAAATCATTTGGGTTTGGGAAAGGAATATCAGAGAAGAGAATATACAATGTCTCTCTGGTGTGGCCTTCTTCAGGCACAAATTATCATCAGTTTAGATAAACATAAACGACCTCCAGTGCTGCCATGTACCCTTGTGTAGAAAGGACAAAGCACTAGGGAAATAAAGAACACAATTCAAAGTTCAGAACCTGCGTACTAGACAATCTGTTTAAGTACCAAATACCCTTTAAAAGTTATATATTAAAAATGGATTTTAGTTGAGTTTCTGATGATACGTGATGTTCTGGGCTGCTTGGATGCCAGTTCTCTTGTTGTTTAATGATGGATCCAGAGAGGGGAAGTGTGAGGGATTAAATGGCTGGGAAGACTTTCACTCGAAGAGAGACCGAAAAAAAAGCAGGGGATACCTTGAGGCGAAGATCTTACCATGAGTCAACACAAGATAAGATACTGGGGATATAGACCATGATGCTTCAAGGTGTAGGCCAACTTCTAACTAACTGGATTTTTAAAATTATTCTCAGACTCAACTGGCACAGGTCATTTAAGAGACAGCATACCGGGTTAGATGCTCCCAACGGGCAGGATGATGTCTGTTTGCATTGGGGTGTATGGAAGGATATCAAACGGGAACATGTCCACCTCATTCTGAGGAGCTCTGATTCAACAATGTGCTTGACTGTATGCTTAACGTCTAGGTTTTATTGAAGCCCCATTGACATCAATGAGACATAAACATGTGAAGGGGTACTTGGATGAATAAGGGCACATCTAGATATCTGCTTAAATTAATCCCTCTCACTTCCATGGTAGGCAAATGAAGGGACGGGAAAGTACACTCTTCTAAGGTTACATCAGATCTCCTAAGGCTACAGTACTCCAAACACATCATTTGTCCTTCTCTAGATTAAATTAGGCTTATTATAACAACGAACAATTGGGAATGAAGGATGGGTTTGTAGGTAAGACACTAGGTACAGATTCAGGAGATGTAGGTTCAGATCTATCCTTTAGTACAGATAAGTAGAGTGACCTTGGGCCAGGCATTTAATTTCTGTATGTCTTGATTTCCCCATGAAAATGAAGGTTTATGCAGTTCCTTAACTAACAGGGATGTAGAGAGGATAAATTAATGTATGTGCCAGGTATGGTACCAGTACCCCTATCAGCTGGTAGCTAGAAAGAAAAAAAGAAAGTCTTTACAGAAGGCATTCACAGTGGGGTTTACTTTCAAGTGGCCCATAATAAGGCCAGGTGCTTCACTTTTGGTTTTTTCCTCTTTTTTTCTTTACCATTTTAGTCAATTCCTGATGCTGTTTGTCTCTGTTCAGTCTCTGTTCTTCCCTTTTGTTCTGGCACTGAAACCATAGTTAGAAAGGAATTTGAGCCATAAAATCCGGATCCAAACTTTAACATATTTGGGAGTTTTTGGAACTAAACTTTTGGCTTAGCTCATGACAGAAAAAGAATTGGTCATGAAGTTCAGCTGTGGATTCAGACTTCCGCATGGTTTGGGAGTGTATAGATTTGGGATTTCAGTCTCCCAGGTCATAAAACTAAATTGAGGACATTAAAATCCTTTTCATGGCACCACACAGATGTCATCACATCCCATAGGAGTTATGACTTCCCTACAGACAGCAACATAACATAGTACTGGAAGGGGCCTTCTGGCCCATCAAGTCCAAGTCCCATAAGAGAAAGCTAAGCAGTGAACAGCAGAAACCTTATTTAAAAAGCAATAACAAATCACTTCAATATCAGAAAAGGTAAGCCATAGGAAAATCCTGGTTTTAGGGAAATGTTTTCTTAATTCAGGATTGCTCCTCTGCGCAAATCCTTGTCCCAGTGATATTTAAGGCTAGGATTTCAATACTGGCCTCCTTAGCTTCAGACACAGCTTATATAAATCTTACCACTGAGACATCCAAATTCTACAAATCAGGCTCTTAGACTTCTAAAGGGAAGATTGAATCCTGCAATTGATGGTTGATGTAAAAATGATAGACCCACTGTGTTTGACACTTGTCAACCCTTTTGTGTCTGTTGACCAGTGACCAGCAGCTTCAAAACAAAGCATTATGTATTCACTCAAAAGGTTCACTTTTACAAAGCACATGATACAAACAAAAAAATGCCGGTATACATATTTCCTTTTACCTAAACCTGAATGTTTCCTTACAAGCACTGGTAGGTTCTGTTCAGCCTAGTTGCTTTCATTTCTAAGCTGGAAGGAGCAGACTGCCTTGTTTCATCCTCTTCCTTTATTTCTCTAAGTCTTTGTCAGTGTTTCTCCTCTGGGCATCTATTTACAACCCACTCAGTCCCGTTCTTCTCTAGGCAAGTGTCTTAAGGCGCAATACTCTGTTTTGATCGAAGAGTCCAGGATTCGGTTCGCTTCCCCCCGTCACACCACAGCTGTGGCTTCTCTTGCAAGAAGGCAGTGTCTGCTACTTCAGTGAAAAATAAACCCTGTAAATTCCAGGCCATATGTGGTCAGGCTGTTTTTAGGCAATACTGTTGGTTTCCTATTCCCAAAGATGATTTCAACATGTGAGTAACTAACACCCTTATGTTACATAAAACAACTCAGCCTTTGGTTTGGATCAGGTGCATTGATCCAATACTTGCTCTTTTCTTAGTTGCACAACAAAGATAAGCTATAGTCCTTAGGAAGAAAATTGTACCATCTATCTTTATTTCCATATTCTGCAGTGTCCCAACCTGGACCACAAAGTCTCCAGTTTCTAGTCCTTTTTCTGTGCAATTTGTCTGAGCTTTTCAGCATGAGGATAGAACCTCAATACACATTCAGCTTCTGAGTGGCAGCTGACCCTGCAAGTGTAAATCCAGGCAACTTGAAGATTGTGCCTTTGGTCTCTTTAAAAACATGTATCCAATGGTACAAAACAGGAAGGAGGAGGGAATGGAAAGGTTTCCAGATATTAGAATGGAGTTCTGGTGCCCTGTGTAAATGGGCCTGTTAATCAAATATTTATATCAGGTGCCAAGCTGGGTTCAAAGCCCATTCAAGTCAAGGGTGAGAGAGGACCTTCCTACTGAATTCCAAGCATTTTGGAGCAGGCCTGGTAAAGGCTGGAACTCAAGGAATCCTGATCTCTGATCACAGGCAGATCCAACATTTAGTAAAAGGGGGTGTATCCCCTCCCCTGGGATGGGCAGACCACACCATAGGAGGAACAACTGGTAACTTTTTATAAATCTCAGAATCAGGTAAGAACCTCCCCTGCAACTTTTAGCTTCCCCTCCCACCTCTCCTCTCCCATTCCCCTCTCCCCTGCCTGCTACTGCCACCGTTCCCGGCTGCCCTAGGAGCAGAGGAAGCTCCAGACCTGCTCCTGCTTAGCTCCAGTCAGACTACGTGAGGAGTCAGGCTCAGTGGGGGACAATGGCAGCAGTACCAATGACAGCAGGTGGGATCCTTCTCCCTAAGTCTGCTCCCGGGCTGGTGAGGAACACTCGGGGAATGCACCCACTGCCACTGCTGCCACTGTCCCTAGCTAAGCCTGGCTCCTTGTGCAGCACAGCTGGAGTGGGACAGGAGCAGCTCTTGAGCTTCCCCACTTGCAGGGCAGCTGGGAACAATGGCAGTGACAAGCAGGGGAGGGGACATTTTGCTGAGCATGGAGGGGAAGTCGGGAGATTCTTACCTTCTTCATGGACTTAAAAAATTCCCTGGCTGCTGCTCCAGGATGTGATCTGAAAGTGGGGGTGCAACTGTGCTACCTCACCTCCTCTGGATTCATCCCTACCTCCCATTACTCTGGGTAGGATGGGACTAAGTTACTGGAAGGCAGCTGTCATATAAAGAGATTAGCAAGCAGAGCATTCACACAACTTGTACTTATCTACACTGATGCATCCAACTGAAACATGGGCTTCACTGGGGCAGTACAAAGTGCACTGTCCATCCTACTGCTGCGGTGACAGCTATGGGCTGGATAGGGAGAAAAGCCTTGTGCTGGCAGGATTTCCAAAGCAACACAGTTTCATGTGCTTTTATAATATGAACAACTCTTTTCCATTTCTCTTTAAGCTCTAGAGGTTTGGATTCCCCCCAAAACAGTAGATTAACAGCTGAACCTAAATCAGACCTGCCTGTGGTCTCCTGTTGCTTTCTGTTTCCAAGTCAGCTCCTTATTGTCTCAATCAGGTGACCCACTCATAATGAGCACATTATGGGATTTATTTGAATCCCAACAAGGTTTTTGCCCCATTCAACATGGGGAAAAAAGCCCCTCATCTTGAATTCAAGTACAAGGCCAAGTAAGGGAGGAGAGGAAGTGGGTGTTGAGTCTCTGGCTCTGATCCAAGATCAGGGACACGGTTGGGTCAAGGTCAGGATCAGTCAGAGCAGCTCTCCCACCTGCCCCCATGCCATGGCCTCAGTGGCAGGGGAGAAAGGCACCAGGGAGATAAGTGGGTGTGGGGGGGCAAAGAGGACAGAAAGGGTAATGTGTGGAGATGCAAGGGGCAGTCAGGCCACTTGATTTCCCTGCTACTGCTTGCCCCACTGCAGGAGGGGTGGGAGGAGAGTATGACTTTAAGATGACCCTCCAATAATCAGATTCTACACATGGAAAATCATAACACATTTATAAAATGTTCTATGTTTAGAAACAAATTATTGAGGGATTATCTTAAATTCAAATTCATCTTGGATTCAGGTAAATATGGTATTAGTCTTCTTGGTTCTGTGTTACTAAGCTATGCAGAGGTTGGTCTTCCACAAGGGCACTGGGGGAAACCTTGAAGAGAGATAGATTGAAAAAGGGGACTGAAAAAGGCAGTAAAAAATGTACCCTCGGGAACTCTTCTTCACTAGCAGGAAGGTGGATTAGATCAGTGGGAGCCAACTTTTTTGGCAAGCATAACACAAGTTAAGCCACCCTCACCATGGGTGCTGCTCTGATCCCCACTCCCCAGAGTCATACCTGATAGAATTTGTTCACTGGAATAGAGGCAGGGGAGCTCGAGTCTCAGTCATGCCAAGTGGGGGCAGGAGGCTGTGGCAAGAGGAGGTGCCATCACCAAGAGCCAACTTAACCCTTCCTTGGCCTTTCAGCTGCTGCTGAATTAACAGCTTTGGGTCTTGGCTCACCGTATAAAACTGCACCAGTTGTGGGGACAGAGAAGATTTAACTTGGATCTTGGTGGGGACAGCTCCTCTTGCAGCAACATCCTGCACCTGCTCTGCTCTGCATGGCTAGAGCCTCAGGTCTCATTATCTCCATAATGGAACCTCCCTTTACTAAGCACTGGGGCTTATGTGTCACAGAAAGCAGCTGTCTGTGCTGGGGCTTGGCCAATCCTGGGTTAGATAATCTAGCACAGAAGATTTTTTCCATCTCAGGAACAAGATGTGGCTAGGGTGACTGGGGTTATACTGACCTATAGCATTTCTTGGGTAGTCTTTTCCAGTAGTGGACCTGTGGACCAGTAAACCAGGGGCAGGAGAAAGCCATGCAGTGAATGCATGACTTCTCTCAGAAGAAGGATCCAGGGTGGTTATCCTTATCAAGTGGCTACATCTACACAAGACACTGAATGCACAGTAGCCTGATACTACTGCATAGTAGTGTCATGTGGCAAAAACCGTGAGGTGACTCTACTGCACGGTCATATTAGGCTACTGTGCAGTAGTGTCACAAAAAAGGCCTTGGTCAGCGCTACTGTGCTGTCATTTAGAACCCGTTTATACAAATACTAAACGACTGTGCAGTAATGACAGTGTAGTCGGTATCTCGTACAGATGCGGCCAGTGTAATTTGCATGAATCAGTGCATGGTGAGGGGAGTTTAGCTCCATTTGTGAAACTGGAATTCATCACCCTGGCACTTCAAACCTCATGTTGTATATGGACTTTTTTTTTTTTTTCACTGTGAAAACTTCTCATTGTATTTGCACTTTTTTTGGCATGTAATTTCCTGGAATCTGTTTATGGAGAACTAAATGACAGTTTACATAATGTCCTTGAATCAGTGCTCTCAAGTTCTTTGAACCAACCAGTAGGCACTTGAGTATCTGTGCACTTCTGGACAACGTTTGCAGTGCTGTAACTTCAGGTGGTGCATCGTTGTCCAGTATAAGTGGTTTTACTTGCACATACACTGGAAGTCTTCAAAGACTGTAACTTTAAAAAAATCATTTGATTGAATAAAGCAAGCTAAGGGAAGACCAATCTTCAAGACTCGTATTTCCATCCTTGATGCTATAGACATGTTAAAACTCCATGAGCACTGGGTGCATGTTTTAGTTTTAAACTCACAGCTGTTATTCAAAGCTAGATTCTGGGATTTAATCCAAGCATTTTCCAAAAAAATCTGTACTTCCAGGCAGAAGCCAAAAATCAATAAATTGAGCTCAAAATTTTAACCAGCTAGAAATAAGATTAAAAAAATCTAATTAATCTTCCTTGGTTTTCTTAGTTTACATCTCTTTGCTATTATGAATTTCAATAATCCTATTCCCAATTTTCTCTTCTTTTTGCTAATCTTTTGATACAAAGGAGACAGAGAAAAGGGGACTGATGGATTCTCCTGGAGTCAAGCTCTACCCTGCCCCTCTTTTGCCTTCACATAAGAAGAATGCTAAGGGTGAAGAGAGACTATGTGGTAATATCAGAGGTGGGAGAAGTATGCCAAAGCACGCTGTATTCTAGGGCTAGGGATAAAAATTACACATAAACTGCAAGCAATCAGAAACCAGTTCCAATCTGTAACACAACAGAAGTTCAGTGCACATAAACCACTTTCAAAATGACTGAAACGGTTTAAGATAAATCTGGATGGATGTAGCATCAGACTTAACTGATTTAGGTTAAATGGGTTCATTGAACATCTGTCCCAGATCCCCTCCAGATTCAAGTTAACTCTCAGTCTGCCAGCATCTCAGGCATCTCCCCCGCAAGCCCCTTTCACAGGGTGTGTGGGCTAGCTTTGGCTCCAGCTGTCTGCTCCAGCCAAGCAGGGAGGTGTGCTCTAGCGCCCTTCCCCTGCCCCCCAACTTCTGGCCTGGGCCACTACAGATATGTAAGGCATTTCCAGAATCAAAGGTGAATGTCTGTTTAATTGCTTATTGGTTCAATCTACGCAGCTTAGACTAACCTGCAAAGACTGAATCACTTCAGCCTTGGAGTTTTTGAGACTCTGTACTCAGTGTGGAGGTTCTTGTCCAAACAGCAATTCCACAGGCACCACATTAGCCAGAGGATATTATGGCAACCTCTAGGCAGGGAGCAAAAAGGTAGCTTATTAGAGTCACCACCTTCTACCCAGCCTAACATACATGAGCTCTGATCAGCTCTTCCCAGCACTGTTATCTCTTTTGCACATTCTTTCTGAACACCGGCTTTATTTTTTAAATGACCACCCATCCTTTTTGGTATGTTCATTTTTCCATAAGTATGTGTGGGCTGATAAATTTACTGCCACATGCTTAGGATGCGTCTTTCCATCCTGCCTCCTGATGCCTCTTGGAAGCTTCAAAGGTTTATTTTCATTCACCCCCCCCCCAACAACAGCCAAAAAAACAACCCATATAATTTATACCGTACCTTCCCTTCTAGACAAAAGGGACAATGATGTAATTGTCTTGGACATTCTGCTAGTCAAAATTAACTAGAATATAAACTACACAGAAATGAGACAAAATTGTGGAAAGGAAAAGATGAGTTGGGCATTGCTGCAGTCTTATTTTCATTCAACCCCCCCCCAACAACAGCCAAAAAAACAACCCATATAATTTATACCGTACCTTCCCTTCTAGACAAAAGGGACAATGATGTAATTGTCTTGGACATTCTGCTAGTCAAAATTAACTAGAATATAAACTACACAGAAATGAGACAAAATTGTGGAAAGGAAAAGATGAGTTGGGCATTGCTGCAGTGCTAAATTCTGTCTGGGTATGTAAACAAAAATAGTAGTTTTTAAGAAAAAACGTATGACTTCTCACTTCCCATCTAATAATTCCATTACAAGATATAAACATGTCAAAATAGCTCCGGATTCCTTTGCACTGAAAAATAGTTAATCCTTAAACAAAGTCTGTGTGTGTCCTTCTCTGCAAGCCAGCAATTAAATGTTGCTGTTTAAAACTCTATTTTAGACCCAGATTTTATATATAAATCCACTGAGGCTATGAAGGCTTAACACTAACTAGGTGTGTCTACATGAGACACTTTACTGCACAGTAGACAAATCTACTGTGCAATAAAGTATCACTATGTAACCATGCGCTAAATTACTGCGCAGTAAAATAGGCTAATGTGCAGTAAATCTACTAAACCTGTATAAAATATTAAACCAGTATTTACAGGTAGTAGATTTACTGCACATTAGCTAATGCTCAGTAACACACACGTAAATGCTGACCAGAACCAATTTGCTCCTGGTCAGCTCAGGCAGCAGGGGCCCCACTGCTGCCTGGATAAGCCCTGATCTGGTGGGGGGAGGGGGTAGCTGTGTTGGCTGCAAGGGCAGCTCTCTCCCTGTCACTTGGGAGAG
>NW_005842863.1:369343-372141 GCF_000455745.1 Alligator sinensis
TGCTTGTGGTAGGGACAGCCACATGGTGATTAGGACCCTCCTAATTCCCACATGGCCAGGAAAGGCATCCCCGCCTGGTGGGGATGCTGCCTGGCAGCCTTGTGGGAACTGGGCAGGAACACCTCTCCTAGCCATGTGGGGATCAGGACCCTCCAAATCCCCACATGGCTGCCAGGCAGCATCCCCTCTGGGCAGGCAGTATCCCCCCTGGGCCTCTCCTGACCCTCTTGATTCCCATATGGCTGCCATGCAATGTCTCCAATGAGCAGAGATGCCTCTCCTGGTCATGTGGCTGGGATGCAACAGTCTCCTCACCCCCCATGTGGGGATTGGGACCAGACCCATGCGTCTTGCCAGCCCCAGGGGAGCCTGGAGCTTTCCTTGGCTGCTGCAGTGGGGCTGAGCAGGGTAGGGGGGCAGGAACATCTCTAGTCTCAACTGCAATTTTTTCCCAAGCTAGTGCATGTGTAGACCCTTTCTGGGGTGCAGTTTACTGTGCCTTATTTTAAAGCACAGTAACCTTCCTATGCATTAATAGCACATGTAGAAGCACCCACTGTTAGTAATGTTGCTAAAATGCAGAATTTTGAAAGTGAAATCTTTTTATTGATATAAAATTCAGAGGTGCTCAGCTGATATGGAGACGGTCATTTAAAAGTTGCTGGTTTGAACTGAACTCTGGTAAAATTCTGTGGCCTATCCTAAACGACCTACTGACTTGTGTTCAGTTTTGAACTGGCAGAAGTGAACACTATAAAAGCCACCACCACAGTTGGCATCCTTGTTTGTTGTCTCAGCTGAAAAACCAGGAGTAGCTTGGCTATGAAGATTAGCTTCCTCTCTTTGAATTAGCACCTCCAGATTGGGACAAGTTCAACTGCTAGAGCCTAACTAACTCACTTAATAGCCTCACATAGGTACTGAAGAACTGGAATGACAATAGGTTATAGTTGCAAAGCAGAAGAGATCTTGACCCACTTGAAAGCAGTTCTGTTCACTCCCACCCAGGGCCCCGTGTGCATCAAGAACACTTCACTTGTAGTACCAAAGTACCAAATGAATTCCTGTACAGTGGGCACAGTGTTATATGGTAACTTGATCAACAAGGCAGAGAATCAGTATCAAGAAACTATAATATTGTTTTTTGAAAGTAATGGTTATAGACAACCTTCTGCTAGGGAGAGCTATTGCTGGTTGCCTGAGCTAGTGCATGCTGTGAAGGACCCTCCCCTCCCCCGAGTACCTCCAAGAAAAGGCAAATGTAACCATTTACAGAGCTGTAAGCGGCACTGGCACTGCCATGAGGGAGATTATCTTCCGACCCAGTCAGCAGACACTCAAGGGCCAGTTCCAAAAATGCATTGTGGTACCTAGCACCACATTAGGCACCTAAATGCTTATTGATTTCAATGGGAGCTTAGGCCTCTAAATACCATTTTGACCCTAGCCCTCTCAGAGATAGTCATTTCATAAATTTGATTGATAAGCGTCCAGGAAGTCATCCATATATTGTGCAAGTTGTCCATGCCCTTTAAATAATCATATCTGCCAAGGAAGATGATATTTTAAGCTGGCTAGACATTCAGTGTCAGGAGATGGCGTCCTGAAAAAAGGCCAGGCACATGCTTCCTTTAAAATAATTGGCATCTTTTTCATGGGCAAAGGACCCAGAACTTTCCCACTCATCTTCACCAGCTGGGGAGGATATGGATCCAGAACACAGCTGGTGGTAGGAAGCTTTCTCACCACAGCCAAAACCTCTGTGAAAACCCCATCTGAAACTCATGTTCTCTATGTATTAGCTGAATTTTATCTGCAAAGTAAACCAAAATTTCCTCAGTTAAATCAAAAAGCTGGATTATTGGACCTAATTATCAGGCACACGGAGCAAATCTACTGACTGAGATTCTATGGACACTTTTGTGCCTCTTTTACGCCCTGGGCAGCCACAGTATGAGAGTTTTACAAAGCCCTTTATGATGTACTGATCTGCGTCAGCCTCTGACTTGTGCTGTGAGTAGCTTTCTTCTCGCATCAGCTGCTATATATATCACGTGTGAATCAAGAGGACAAATTCTGATGATGAAGCTGAAAACAAGTTTGCCTAAGAGCCACTTTCTTTCTAATGGGAGTCAGGAGATCCCTCTCAGACCATAGTTGTTGACAATATAATATTCTCTTTCAGAGCTGTCTCTAAACCTCTGGGTTAAGTTAGCATCAGAATGTATCACCAAAATAGATCCCCACCATGGCCTAAGTTGGCTCCTTGTATCTAATAAATCCTGCACTGGCCCAGAAGAGCTGCCCTCTAAGTGGATGTCAAAGGATATCAGCCCTGATGACACCAATGCTACTTGAACTGAATGCTACATCACCTCAGGCAGGCACTTTGCAATATACCTTCACTAGTCCCATCTTAGCTTATCCCAGGAGTCATGTAGCATGTGGATTTAGTGCATAAAAACTGATCATGGGGCAGAAGCCTGTCTAAGCATTGAGTTAAACCCACATGGTATGATCTCAACGTTCCTCTTCCAATTACTAGGGGTGTGCAAAGCGGGCTTTATTTGGTTCAGATTTGGATTTGGCCTGAATCAGGGACAGTGATTCAATTAGTTGATTCAGATCACTGTCCCTGATTCAATTTGGTCAAATCCGAATCTGAAGATTTGATGCTGATTCAGAGAATCAGCGATTCAGATATAGACACAGCTTTAAAAGTTTTTTCTACATACCTTGAGGTAGCAGGCACAGCTTATGAACACTGTGATGCTGGGGCATATGGAGGATCCCACGGG
>NW_005842863.1:372236-382920 GCF_000455745.1 Alligator sinensis
GGGGGAGTCCCGCGCCCCCCCCCCCCCCACCCGCCTCCCTGGCTCAACGACTGGCTGCAGAGGGACCCTGGGTGACCCCCAAACCCAGGAGACACCAGTCACTGAGCTAGGGGAGTGGTCGTGGGCCCCCCCACCAGTGCATTCCCCAGCGGACCCAGAAGTGGACCAGAAGTTCTTCTGGTTCACTTCCGGCTCTCCTGCCAAGCGTGCTGATGAGCCCCCCACCCCCGTGCTCCTCTGGGAAGCTCCATCTGCTCCAGCATCGCAGCATTCATGAGTCCATGCTACCTAGAGGTATGTAGAAAAAAACATTTAAAGCTGTCTCTATGTCCAAATCTCTGAATCTCTCTGAATCAATTCGAAGGGTTCCAATTCAATTCAGAGAGATTGAAGGGTCCTCTGATTTGATTCGGATTTGGAGATTCATCCACTGAATAAGGCCAAATCTCCACCAAATTGAAGCAGGGACTGAAGCTTCGCACAGCCCTACCAATTACCTTTTGTTTCATGTTGCACTGGGTACATGGGAAGAATCAACTGGCTATTGGAGAGCCTTAGTTGGATGCTTGAATGTGCACTGTGGAGGTAGGCAACCCAAGTTGTCATAGCTAACGCACATAATGTCATCTGGACACACAACCACATTCCTCCCTTCCAAAAATCCCCCCAGCTTCACAAACCACCCATCCACAGCTTCCTACATAAAGCATCCAAATTAATTGAAACCAATTATTTACTTCCCCATGAATTTTTCACTCAGAAAGAGGGAGGTAGAACTATTCCCTTGTTAGCTAAACAGAACAATCAGAGATATTTCCTCTGGCATATCCAGAGGAAACCAGCTATGGTGGATGCTGGGAGGACGGGGCATAGTGGACAAGGGACAGATCGTTGTAAATATTCCCAGTTCCAGGCTCTTCCTCTAAAACACCCACTGCTGCCACTGTTGGAGACAGGCTATTGGGCTAAATGGATCATCGGTCTGACTCAGTATGGCACGTATGTTCTTATGTGTACCCTTACCACCTTCCACTCTCACAGCTGGGGGAACTGTGAAACTTCTGAAAGCTTCCCTGTGTCACTACCAGTCATGGAAGAAAATGTCTTTTTGGATGTATTTGCCTTCATTTTTTGTTGGCACATGTCAATTATATGTAAAGTGCATTTATACAAGATATCTTGTGATCCCAGTGAGCATCTTCTTGTTTTTGGAAGCTAATAAAAGACTTTCCATTCACTTCAATGGCCCATGTATCTGGCACTGACAACTTAGACTGACTGAACACTCGTCCTCATTCTGACACATGGAGATTTTTATGTTTTGTTATTTATTTAAAAGAGGATTTTCAACTATCCTTTGAAAAAATAGAAATGAGTAATAGGTACCTCTCTTGCAACACCCCTATGGAGCATACATTTTGGAATAGTGCTCCAGGCAACAACTACAAAGACATTGAATGACAGATTGAGCACAAATGCAGTAATTTATCACACTTTAAATAAAGTGACTCAAAGGAAAAAGTTCCAAAGAGGAACCTTTGGGCATTTGACTCATCCAGAGCAATTCTTTCACTATGGCTGTACAACACAGAATACACATGACTTCTGAGAACCTTCCAAGTCAGCCACTTTTGAACAGATGTCCAGCTTCCTTTATTATTTTTTTCCTCAGCTTTTCAAAGGGAGGAGCTACTGTCTATGATGTTGTTTTCTATTGGTGTTTAATGTCAGCTTCAAAAGAATTATTTAGTGGAAATATTGTCCCTCCTCTTCCCCTTCGCAACACTGTTTTGAGTCCAATGAAAATATAAAAACTGGTTTTCATTTAATAGTAAACAATATTGTTAACAAATTGCATGATCATGCTAAAACTAGTTTAGTTACTGTTTTAAAGACTCCAGAAATATAACTCCAGAGAGGAAGGGATTGGTAGGGGTGAGACTGTGCGTAGGAGAAGGGGCATCTTATTTCTTGCTGTTTGTCTGTCTTATATAAGAGGGCCATTTTTTAGACACCAGTGGCTTATCTGGATGTATATTTACCATACTTCAGTACCAGCACGTCTCTCTTCAGAGTGTGGTTCAGGAGTCACTAAAGGAAACTACACACTGTTAAGACTAAACATTCTTGAGCAAGCCTCAGTTATGGCAAGTTCAACAGCAGAGGCTGTGGAGAGTGCAGTTACTGAAATTTTCCAAATAAATAAAGCAAACAAGTAACTCCAGAAAGAAATTCACATCTATATGATTTATAAGAGTGAGAATGGGTCCATCAAGGTAGGATGAACTCAGTAAACCAACAGTAACAGGCCATCTATAGACTTCTATTTTGCCTCTAGTACCTTAGCTCATTCTTAGTGGTCCATAACAACTGGTATGGACCTGCTTTCTTGTGAGGAGCATGCAGGCTTCCAACAAGGCTCAGCAAGTTCTTTTGGCTTAAAGGTTGCTTTTGCACTCCAATATGGGTTAATATTAATAGGGGAAAAATATAGGGATCCTATTTACAGCCTTCTGGCACAAGGCAGATAGAAAAAAAATACCCCTCCAAAATCAATGTTTGCTTTACTGAGGGCCTCCTTAGGTGTACATTGGAAACAATTCTGTCTGTCTTCCACCACAGTTAAGTCACCCTACAGCCTGGTGTGCCAGCCAGTAGTATTCAGCACTCCAGAATCAACAGGTTGCTGCTCTTGAGCAGTACCAGACCACATGGGCAAAAAGGGATGGAAAATGTTATACGTAACACAGCACCTGATGAATGATGATAATGAACAAAAAGTATAATGGAGACCCCAGGGTGTCTTGGCTTCTTTTCTCCTTTCTTGTGACATGACATAGCAGCTGGCAGGGATATTTTTAGCAGTGGGGCTCCTCCCCTCTAGCCCAAGCCAATCTTAATTTTTCTTCTTCCCATTACTGGCTCCAAATTCAATGAAGGGCAGGGTGAATACACCATGGGGCTGGTTTTCCACCGCCTGGCACTTTTACAGTCACTTTGCTCAGTATGAAGCTACTAAATTGGAATTCTCCACTTGCTTTCAACAGTAAGAACAATTTATACCCTCTTTACCCAGCTGTGGATGTTTTATCTATGGGCAAAGCTATAAAAGATCAGTTACCCTGTGCCTGAGAACAGAACTACTGACTGCTAATTTCTATCAAGATTACCTATATTTATGGGTGCCTGGACACAAAGCTGGATCCAGAGAGGAGAAGGAGGGCAACGGTGCAGTTACATCCCGCTTTGATTCAAGCTCTACCTAAGCCTTCAAACCAACTGTCTGTGAGGGGCAGTGGCATTTCTACTCAGGCAGTGCTGAGAGAGTCAGTTGATGTCATGGTTTATTATCACCCCCACTTCCAATTCCCAATAATCTCTCTCTACTCCAGAGGTATTAATGGCCCTCTATTCTGTTTAATAGTCTTGATGTTCCACTATTTAAACTATCCTCTGTTTCACAATGTTTCTGTCTGTTGGACCTTCTTGGTATTGTCTCTCTTTTATCTCAAGTATTACAACCCTGCAAACTGTTTTTAGCTCTAGGAAGAAACCTTAACTTGGGTGTGCTAGTTACTGACAATGAGATGTAGGAGGCACTGCCAAGATACTCAGGAAGGCTAGATTTTGCTTTCTGAATCGGCGTAAGAGACATGCATTTAATTACAATAAGTACAGGACTAATGAGACAATATATTTTGATTGTTTTGACCATTTTTCCTAGTTTGTTGTGTTTTTTAAAACTTTATATGTACTCTAGCAAATTAATGCACATTTCAATAGTTATATTTGTTTTTTCTTTGATCTTAAACTGAATAATATAGATGTGGCAGAGCACACTCGGTGCCTGCCACTTTAAGGGCTTTAGAGCAGTCAGCAGGGCAGCTGGTAGGTGCCATCTAGCCCTAATTAAGCAGTCACCTGACTGCAGGAGGGGCCTGTGATTGGACGAGGGGGCTGAGCATCCTCCATTTTAGGTCCAGGCCCTCAGGGCTGTTGCAGCAGTCTGCTGCAAGCAGCCAGGGAGCAACACTCAGCTGAGCTGCTACTCAGAATACCCTGGAGATAAAGGCAGGAGCTATGGGGATGGCAGGAGGCTCCTGGTCCTGGGTATGACTGAAAACTGCACCATGCTGGGGAAGAATGGTTTGGTGGGACTGCCCATGACAGAGCAGTCCCCCAGAAACACCAGACCACTTGCCTCCCCAGTGAAAGGCAAGTAGGGGCACTTTAAAACCCTAGCCCCCACACCATGGTGGGTTACCCAGGGCTGGAGTCAGGCACGTCTCTGGACATCTGAGCCCCATGGGGTACTAGACCCCAATAGACAGTGGGGCCCAGGCACATCTCCAGACACCTGCATCCCATTGGGTACAAGACCATGGTAGAAGAGTGAGGGCCACACACGTCTCCGGACATCTGAGACCATATAGGGTTAAAACCCCAGTTGCCTCGGTGGTGGGGCATAGTAGATTAAAATAGACACTGGCCTGTATAGAGTAGGGTGTGCAAGGATGACCCAAAGTACTGTGCATAGTTGTGTAGAGTAGGGCTTAATTATGAGGTCTTGAAGAGCTACAACGAGGGTGTGCTGAGTAGGGGGTGTGAAAGCATCCTGAAGTACAGCACAGGGGCCAACCCCCGTGATAAATTCAGTTCAGGGTGCAACCCCAGAGAGGGAGGCAGCCAATCCCAGGTAAGCCTATGGATGCCTGAAGTATTAGCTTGGGCCAGAGGCCATGTTTGTAGTGATGTTAAGAGCGGCCAATGTGGGAGCACAATGACTGTATGCTGCAGTGGGAAGTGAGAGTCCCAATCAGACTTTGGAGCATCGATCATGGTGTGAGGCACTGTGATAATGTGGGTACCATCTGAGAGGCACAGAACATGATAAGGGAAGGGCAGAGTCATGTTATCGCCCTGAGTATTGGGCATTAAAACGGGTAGTCGCCCATATTTGATAGCAGTTTACTGAACAACAAGTCATGGTGGGCAAGATCTTGCATGGACTGTCCCAGAACAGGTGAGCAGGCCAAGGGTTTCCTGAAACTGAATAGCCAGCCTGTTATAATAGCGCTAGCCCCTATCATACTAGTAAAGCTTCTAGTTTCTCTTTAACTGGAAAAAATGTGTTTTCCTTTACATTATATTGTTCTACATCAGGGTAGGCAACCCCTGGCACAAATGCCAAAGCGTGGCATGCAAAGGCATTTTGCTTGGCATGCATACCTCAGGGTAGATGGTGGGGACTACTGCAAGGATCGAGCCCCTTGCAACTCCCTTGCCGTCCAGCCCAGGCAGATCAGCATCTTACAAGTTGAGGTTGTGAGTGTTTTTAGGACTCTGCCCAAAAGCATTGATGACAGCTGTTCTACACCATCAGTACCCCCTCTTTTCAAAATCCCAAATCTGGCCATGTTTGGACACACGTACTTTCACTTCTAGGTTCCTCCATTAGTTTTGGGTTCAGAGATTTCATAGATTTCATAGACATCAGGGTTGGAAGGGACCTCGGAAGATCATCGAGTCCAGCCCCCCGCCCAAAGGGCAGGAAGTCAGCTGGGGTCATAGGATCCCAGCAAGATAAGCATCCAGTTTCATCTTGAAGGTGTTCAATGAAGGCGCTTGAACCACCTCCGGTGGCAGGCTGTTCCAGACCTTGGGGGCTCGGACAGCAAAGAAATTCTTCCTTATGACTAGCCTGAAACAATCTTGAAGTAGTTTGTGACCATTCGACCTCGTCATCCCTTGGGGCGCTCTGGTGAACAAACGTTCCCCCAGATACTGGTGGTCACCCCTGATAAACTTGTAGGTGGCCATCAGATCACCCCTGAGCCTGCGCTTTTTCAGGCTAAAGAGCCCCAGGGCTCTCAGCCTGTCATCGTAGGGTCTGCTTCCCTGACCTCTGATCATGCGCGTGGCTCTTCTCTGGACTCTCTCAAGCTTCTCCACATCCTTTTTGAATTGTGGAGCCCAAAACTGGACACAGTACTCCAGCTGCGGCCTCACTAAGGCCGAGTACAGGGGGAGAATGACGTCCCGGGATTTGCTTGAGAAGCATCTATGGATGCAAGCCAGCGTTTTGGTCGCTTTACTAGCCGCCGCATCGCACCCTAGTGCGAGCTAGGGTACCTCACACTACAACTGGTGCTCCAGGGTCTCACAGGGGACTCTCACTCCCCCCACTGGAGCAACAGGTTGTGGTGCTACTTAAGATCTTACTTTTGACCCACACTCAGCCTCCTAGCAGTGGAGGACTTACCGGGGTCAGGATTCAGCCTCTCTCTCTTGGGCTGAGCCCCCTTTACTTGGCCTTGGGCCTAAACTTCAGCCTCAGGTGTCCAAAGACCTACCTGGGCCTACTGCCCTCACTCAGGGTCTCCACACCGCCCCTTCACTTGGGGCTCTAGATCTCCACCCCTTTCACTCATGGCTCCCCACTGCCCCCTCGCTTGGGGCTACTCGTCTCTGCCCCCTTCACTCGGGGCTCCAGACTGCCGTCTCACTTGAGGCCATGGGGCTTCGGTCCCCACAGGGCTCAGGTGGCTGCAGCCATGCCTGGCCCCCACTCTCCCTCCTTGGGGTCTCTCGGGGTCTTGCACCACACAGGGCTCAGGTGGCCATAGCCATGTCTGGCCCCCAACTGCCTCTGGTGTTACTTAACCCACCCAAAGGTGAGGGCTAGGGTTAAGGTGCTCCTACCTGCCTTTCACCGGGGTAATAACTGGCCTGATATTTCCTGGGGGCTCCCTTGCCACTGAGAGCCCCACCTGGCCACCCACTCCTGGCAGGGTGCAGTTTTAGGTCATGCCCAGGACCAGGAGCCTCCTGACCATCCCCTACAGCTCCTCCCTTACCTCCAGGATGTTATGGAGCCTTGCAGCCTGACTAAGTTGCTGCCTTCCCAGCCAGCAGGGAACTGAGCTCTTTATATAGGCAGCCAGAGAATTAAAATGGCTGCCTTAATCAAGCACCTGCTGGCTGCTTAACTTTGGTCTTAAAGTAGCAGGCACCAACAGTGCCCTGCCACACACCTTCCCCCTTTAAATGGTACCTAGGGGGTTTCCCGGGTCAGCAGGGGTCCAATGTTGCCCCTGCTTTTCCTCCGGCTCCCCACATATCTGAAAAAGGACTTCTTATTGTCCTTGATGCTCAAAGCTAGCTGGAGTTCAGTTGCAGCCTTGGCTTTCCTTGTCTGCTCCCTACAGGACTGGACCAGTGCAGAATAATCCTCCTTGGAGGTGACTCCCATCCTCCACCCTTTGTAGGCCTTTCTTTTTAGCCTCAGGAGATCTGCTAGGTCCCTGGAGAGCCAGGGGGGCTGCTGTGCCCTCTTGCTGCCTTTCTTCCGAGATGGAATAGACTTAATTTGTTTGTTATTGAAGTCATTTTCTTGAAATTTATATTTAAAAAAAATCTAATTATTCAATTCCTCCTGATCAGTTTTTTTCTGCTGATGGAACTCAAAATGCATCTATTCTGAGTCTATTTTAGTCTATATGCCAATACATAAGGAATATTAAAGTATTAGCCAATGGAAACTTACTCTTCATTAAGTGATCAGGGTCACATTTTCAGGACTGGGACCTCTGTTGTATTACAGTAAATATTTGACATTTTTATCACATAATTCCCCTTATATATAACTGGATAACAAGACACATTCAGCAAGAAGTATGCTTAGTGATCATGTCATCTCACATAGTTTTGTAGCCAGGAAATTGGCTGAGAACTGAATCATTTTAGCCACTTTTGTAGAATCCTATTTCCCTCTCTTGCATGACTCTGATTGTCTAAGTGCTATTATGAAATAGTTTTTTTTATATACAAGTTAAGCTGGTGGATCTGCAGCGATTTGGGTATGGCACTATTGATGGGAAGCTCCAGTTGTGCCTGAAAACTGATCCATAGAAACAAAAGAAAGGAAGTATATGTGCTACCAGAAAGCTTCTGCCAACCCCAACCATCACTTCTACAATTGTGTCTGCACTTGGGAGATCTTTGTGGCTATACAGAACCGTTGCAAAATCAGCAGGGTTCTGTTTGGGTGCAAGGCTCTACCCGTACAAATTCAATTGCTGAATCTGAACTTAAGCCATGCAAAGCTGCTATGACCAGGGAGTTTTACTGCAGCAGGTCAGAATGCAAATCTACACAGATCAATCCAAATAAGGTTTGTTGCCTTGGAATAGGAGCTTTGTCTACTGTACCCAAAACAATACCTCCCTTATGATGTACAACCAATGTTAGAGTGCAAAAACACACAACTGTCAACCAAAACACAGATTTGCTGCATTGTTACTGTCCACATAATAGGTTGTAAATAGTCCTTTCGTCCCCTGCTGACAGCCCTACACCACCATTCCCTTGGTGTTCTGCTAGAGCTGCTATTAACAAACAACATGCATGTTGGGGTTTGACCTGCTCCAAGCTTGCCAGTTCTTCCGCAGCTTCATTTACACACTTGGCACTCACTTCAATGAGCTGTGCTGGAGCAGGCAGTGAAAATTTTTTGCTGCTGAAAAATATTAGAGAGCTTTGTTGCAACTCCTCTGAACAGTATCTTAGCCACCCCTCTCCAAAAAAGGTTCTTTAAAAAGAATCTCCATGTTGAAATTATAATTTTTCCTGTAGGAACTTCATCCTGAATGGAGTGTGAAATGTGCTTCTCCACATAATTTACTGCGTTGCTATGATTCATGATACCTCTTTTCACCATGCCTAAATGGTCATTTCCTGTTTATATGTCGCTATGGTGCATAACTCCCAAGAGGCCAGATAAAAAGATCCAAAAGTAATGTTTAATCATGGCATCTACCTACAGGGTACAAGGAAAGGTAACCCTGACCAAAAAAAAAAAAAGAGGAATTTTATTAAGGGAAAACTGTCTTTAAAAGGTTTATGAATTCTTAGCTTTTTGAGGCTATCAAATTATTTTGCTTCCTGCACATTTTTACCTTCATTTTTCTCCAGTAAGAGGAATAGAAAAGGCCTACAAATAAATGGAGATCACAGTCACAGAAGGAGGAATGTTTTGAACATATCATCGATGGAGGTGCAGCTTTCCAAACACTATTCTGTTTACTTCTCAGACTACAGCAGACTGGAAATGCTGTTACTCAGTAGTCACATGCTTCAGAAAGCACGAAAGCACCTCAGTGTGTTTTCCAAACACCACTTTGGCCTTTCAAACCACTCTGGCAAGATACAGTAAGTACATTATTTTGACACTATTCTAGGTAAGCAAACTGAGGAACAACATTTTTTTTAAGTGACTGCACACTGAATAACTAGGAGAGCCACTTTACAACTAAACCTCCTTATTACATAATTCTTAATCCCCCTACCTTCAATGACAGTCTCAGAATTAGGTTACTTGGTTAGCTGGGTATTACCTGAGAAGTAACTACCAGGATCTGTACCCTGGATGGCAGCAGCAGCTGCCATTTTGTACCCACTCTAAGGGGACACCTGGGGCTGGTGCCCTCGTCCCCAACATTTGTTAGACAACCGGGTATTACAAAGTTTGAGGAGGTATATATATATACATGCACACATACATATATATACATATACATATATACACACACACACACACACACACACTTCCCACTTTTAAAGTTGCAAGGTACCACGTGAGCAGTTGTGACACTGGTTGAAAAAATAAAACAAACACTTTTATTCATACTTGAGAGCATTTTGCCAGAGCAATCCAAAAACATGTCAGAAAAGAGAAACTAGGAGTGAATATTTAGGAGTTGCCAGAATAGATCAGACAAAGTTTCATCCAGGCCAGAAACCTGTCTGACCATGGCTACAACCAGGTGCAAAAAAATGAGGGCAAAAGAAAAGAAGATCTTTGGTATAGGAAAAAATAAGTATACTAAACTCCTCTCCACCATTAGCTCAAGAGGACACTGAGTTAGGTGTGTTAGTCTGAAGTCAGGCAGCAGGTAAGGCAGGGTGGAGTCTTAGAAACGAAATGGTTCGGAGGGCCACAAGCCTTCATAGCGTAGGCAATTACTTACTTCATCAGATGTGCCAGGTTATACATCTATGAAGCAATGCTGCATCTGTTTATTTTCCTTTTACATACATGAATCAAAATTGAAATCTTAAATTCTAATCCTATTTAAAAAAGATATCTTGGGAAGGTGAGAAGGAGAAAAAACTGCTGGTCCGAGCCTAATTCTCTAATACAGTGGTTCTCAACTTTTTTTTGTACCAAGATCCATTTGAAAACATCGATGGCCAGTCCTGACCCAATGCCCCTCACTCCTGAACCACTACCTCGAACCACCAGGCTCCAGGCCCCAGTCTGTGGGACAGGGGGTGGGCATGTGTGCCACAGGGGTGTATGTGGGACATGGGGTGCCCCAAGCAGCCCCTTGCAGGCTGGAACTCTGACAGCCTGCAAGGGAAGAGCCATTGTTTTCCACATTTTTCTCCATTAAAGGACAATCCAATTTTTGATCTATTTTTAAAGTTTGTTCATGACCCTTTCATATATTCTTGTGACCCACTTTTGGGTCATGACCTATGGGTTGAGAAACACTGCTCTAATACAAAGATACCTCGACAGGACTGGTTACAAGGCAACTTCAGTCTATAAAGAGAGATGGTATCATATATTTCCAAAGGCGTAGTGAGCTTCTTCAGTACACAAGGAAGAGTGAGGGAAAGA
>NW_005842863.1:382949-409504 GCF_000455745.1 Alligator sinensis
ACAGGAATTTAATGCCAAGCCCTGAAGAAAGGAGGTGGAAGGTGTAAGAAGTCTTACCTGCCATGGCTTAGGCTCTCCACACTATCGTGGGAGTTGCTATCTCTGCAACTGCTGCTGTGAAAGCCTGGGTTTGGGCTCCCATGAATGATGGACAGATTCACAACATACAGGCTGCAGCAGTCCTGTGCCCAGGGCTGGTGTGCTGCTCATCAACCCCTAGACATGCTGCTGCACATTGCATCCATATCACAGGAACAGCTTGTGAAATTTTGAATCTATGAGCCCTAAGCCAAAACCTTAAACATGAGTTGTATCAGAAATAGACCTACGTGGAAAACGTTAGTTTTTTCCGGTGGGAAAATGTCAACTGTTTAGCAAACCAACAAAAAGGAAAAGTAAAGAACAAGCAAACAATTCAACCAATGTCCAAAGTTTTCAAATCTTAGCCAAAATGCTTTCAATGAAAAGTAAAAAATTCTAAGAAAATCAAACTTGTTTTTGAAGCAAAACAAAATAAATAAAAGTCCACTTGAAAATCCAATTTTGCATTCAGAAATGATTCTGATCAGCCCTACTTGAACCCAGATCATGAACAACAGAGAAGACCAAATGGAAAGGCATATGCTTCCTCCTCTGTCCACATCTAGTACCAAATTAACATTAAAGAGGAGACAGAAACTTGCAGATCCTGATTGACTCATTTCAAGCCCAGGAAATCAATTCCATTTAGGTCTTCTTACAACTTCTGCACTCTTCAAGTTTAACAGAATGGAAGCCCCTGCTGTGTGTAACTGATGGTTACACATCAGCCCATTTTTTGGGTTTCTCTCAACCCTTTCCTGAGTGACAACTGTTTATATTTAATTTCTGAGTTGCTTTAAAATTTCCTTTCGATCACTGGTTTTCTTTTTTTCCCACAAGCCTGCTTTTCCATTCATTTCTCTTTTTGAGATCTCCATTCCTCCAAATTCTCTGACTGCACTGCAGTTTTCAGCTCACACCCTCATTCTTGGACCTCTGTGACATTGACAATTGCTATTTTCTTCTCTCTTCTTCACTCCATCAGCCCTCTTTCGAAGTCTTCAATTGATCTTGGCATTTATGCAATGCATGTAGTTCTAGTAGTTGAGTATCGAGATCAATTCTACACTTTTCTCAAACAGTTGTGTTGCTATGCAGGAAGTTCCTAGGGAATCTGATTTCCTCACTGTGAATGTACTTTCTGTGCACTTGGTTCCAGTCTCCCTCCTCTTCCAAATAACTTTCCTTTGCTTCCTTTATTCTCTCTTGTGCTTCAAACTCTTCTTGACTGAAGCAAAATAGTGACAGAAAAATAGTCCCTTCAACCCCATGAGTGGGGCAGGTATCCACTGCAATTTCCTATAATTACATTGCATTCCAAAGTAGTTCCTGTTTTCATAGATTCATGGATGCTAAGGTCAGAAGGGACCTCAACAGATCATCGAATCTGACCCCCTTGCCCTGGGCAGGAAAGACTGCTGGGGTCAGATGACCCCAGCCAGATGCCTATCCAGCCTTCTCTTAAAGACCCCCAAGGTAGGGGAGAGCACCACCTCCATTGGAAGCCCATTCCAAGCTTTGGCCACCCTTACCGTGAAGAAGTTTTCCTGATGTCCAGCCTAAATCTGCTCTCTGCCAGTTTGTGACCATTGCTCCTTGTTACCTCAAGAAGCGCCCTGGTGAACAAAGCATTTCCGGTTCTTTGCTGTGCCCCTCTAATGAATTTGTAGGTGGCCACAAGATCACCTCTCAGCCTTCTCTTGTGGAGGTTGAAGAGGTCCAGATTCCTTAGTCTCTCCTCATAGAGCTTGACCTGTAAACCCTTAACCATACAAGTGGCCCACCTCTTGACTCTCTTGAGGTTATCCACATCCTTCTTAAGTACAGTGCTCAAAACTGGACACAGTACTCCAACTGTGGTCTGACCAATGGGAAGTACCACCTCTTTAGTTCTATTTGTCATGCATCTGCTGATGCATGATAAAGTGCTGTTAGCTTTGCTAATGATTTCATCACACTGACGACTCATGTTCATCTTGGAGTCCACTATGACTCCGAGATCCCTTTCTGCTTCTGTGCTGCTGAGAGGGTTATTCCCCAGTCAATAGGTGTGCTGGATATTTTTACGCCCTAGGTGCAGCACTCCATTTGTCCTTGTTGAACTGCATCCTATTGTGTTCTGCCTACTTATCCAACCTGTCCAGGTCTGCCTGCAGTTGTTCCCTACCCTCTGGAGTGCTTACATCCCCCCACAATTTAGTATCATCCACAAACTTGGATAGAGTACACTTCACACCCACATCCAAGTCACTGATGAAGACACTGAAGAGTACAGGTCCAAGGACTGAGCCCTGCGGACCCCACTACCCACCTCATTCCAGGTTGATACCAACATGCCTACTACCATTCTCTGAGTGTGACCCCCCAAGACAATTTGCCACTCACCGGGCTGTGTAAACATCTAAGTCATGGTCTCTTAATTTATTTATGAGAATGGGATGAGATATGGTATTGAAGACCTTCCTAAAATCTAAGAAAACAACATCTACCTCTACTCCTGCATCTAAGCGTTTTGTGACCTGGTCATAAAACAAAACAAGATTAGTCAGGCATGATCTGCCTGCTATGAATGCATGCTGGTTTCCCTGCAGCATTTTTTTTCCCGCTGGACTTGCACAAATATGATCTTTAATAATCTTTCCAAAGACTTTTCCAAGGATGGAGGTGAGACTGACTGAGCTATAATTACCCAGATCCTCCTTCCTCCCCTTCTTGAAAATAGGGACCACATTGGCCCTTTTCCAGTCCTCCGGGACCTGACATGAGCACTCGAACAGCTGTGCCAGTGGTTCTGCTATGACACTGGCCAGCTCCTTCAGTACCCTTGGATGAAGCTCATTCGGGCCTGCTGACTTAAACACATGCAGTCCATCCAAATGACTCTGCACCAAGTCAGTGTCAACAGTTGGTAGGCTGGTGTCCCTCTGATGCTGAACTAAAAACCCATTAGAAGACTTATCTTGACCCTTGTTTACGAACACTGAGGCAAAAAACTCATTGAAGAGCTCAGCCTTGTCCCCCCTATCTGTCACTACTTGCTCCTGCTTATTTAGTAGAGGTCCTATGCTGCCCTGCACCTTTTTTTACTCCCTACATATTTAAAAAAAAACTTTTTGTTGTCTTTAATATGTGTTGCTAGTCTTAGCTCCATAGTTGCTTTGGCCTTTCTAACTGCCTCCCTGCAAGTGCAGGCCAAGTAGTATACTCCTTCTTGGTAGCTTCTCCCTGCTTCCACTGCCTATATGCCTCTTTCTTTGCACTTAGGCTTCCCTGGATTTCTCTGTTTAGCCATGGAAGTTTTTTGGCCCTTTTCCCCCCACCCCTTTCCCTTGCACTGGGATCATCTCTCTTTGTGCACAAAGGATCACTTCCTTCAAGAACAACCACCCTTCCTGGACTCCCATCTCTCCAACACTCCTATCCTGCAGTGCATCATTGACTAAACTCCTGAGCACACTGAAGTTAGCCTTCCTAAAATCAAGCACTTCCACCCTACTAGTTATCTTACCCACCCTATGCCTTATGGTGAATTCTGATGAATGGTGGTCAATGTCCCCAAGGTGACCACGATCTGCAGCTCCCCTACCAGGTCATCCCCCATAGCCAACACCAAGTCCAGTAGGGTATTCCCCCTAGTGGGACCATATACCTTCTGCATTAGATGAAGGTCCTGTTCACAGGTTAAGAACCTATGTGAACGGTTGGATTTGGTTGACTGCTCCTCCCAGCAGATGTCAGGGTAGTTTAGGTCCCTCATGACAACCACCTCCCTAGACCGTACGGCCTCTGAGAGTTGCCTCAGGAATATCAAATCTAGCTCTTCCTTTTGATATGATGGTCTATAGCAGACCCCCACGACCAAGTCCCTTTCCTCTCGACCTCCGTGTATCCTAACCCACAGTGCCTCAACTTTCTCCTCCTCCAATCCCATTTTGATTGCGGTAGATGTATAATGCTCCTTAACATAGAGAGCAACCTCCCACCCCACTCCCATTTCCTCCCTACTCTGTCCCGTCTGTACAACCTATAGCCCTCAATGCGTACTGCCCAGTCATGGGTTGGGTCCCAGCAGGTTTCTGTTAGCCCCACTAAATCAAAGTTATTACCTGCAAGCAGGAGTGCGAGTTATTCCTCCTGGGTCCCCATGCTCCTAGCATTAATATAGAGGCACTTGAGCCCTCTGAATAATTCCTTTGGTGCCCCCCGCCCCACTCTGATGCCCAATGGGCCCCTTAGTACTTACCTGGGATGTTCTGTTGTGTGTCTCATGAATTGTAGGTTCCTTCCATCTCCTGCCTCCCCATCCATCAAACTTAGTTCCATCAAAGTAGTTCCTGTTTTCATATCACTGGCAATAGCTGTATCCTTCACCTGCATGTTCTTTGATGTGTTGGTAATGGCAACAATTCACTTGCAAAATAGTTGTTTTATCTGAAAGTCTGACAGCCTGTGTCTTGTACCAGTTAGTTTTGCATAATCTTGTGAACTTTGCATAATCTGCCCCCAGGTTGAGGGTGAACAAATCTGTGCTACTTCTTTACCCTTGTCTTTATGCCTAGATTTGCATTTTTAATCAGTGGCACTTCATTTATTTTACTGCATGATAATCCTTTTGTTTGGAAAGTGCAGTTTTTCACTTTGCAAAGTGAAGCCTAATTCCTGCAACATGTGGGCACTGCCAGACATGCAGCTTCCCGCTGTAACTCATGGCACTTCACAGGAAGTGCCACAAGTTACAGCAATCCCCCCAAACCACCAGATGTTTGCTGTTAGGTCTGGAGGGTTGTGCAGGGTCAATCACCAGTTTGGAACAGCTGCATGTTCGCAGTTTCTCTCCCCTAGTCCCGCTCCCTCCAGCTCTAGTGCCATCTTTGGGGTGGGAGAGGGGGAAGGGAGGAGAGGGAGCTTGGTCTGGGGTTTGCCCAGCCTGTGCTGCAGGGTGGGGCAGGTGAATTGGAGCCCACCCCCGTGCCCTGAGGTGGGGGGCTCCAATCAACCCATCCTGCCTTCCAGTGTAGGTTGGGCAAACCCCAGCTGGAACTCCTTCCCCTCCCTTCTCCCCCTCCCAATCTGAAGACAGTACTGGGGGCGAGGTTGGGCTGATGCAGCCCAGTCCTGCTCCTAGCAAGGACTGACAGAAGTTAGTGATGGTGCTCTACTTTGGAGCACCTTCATCTGAGGTTCAGATTGTTGTGCAATCGGGCATTTGTAAAGCATTGTTAAGGTGTGCACTTTTGCCAGGGCATGACTATAGAGCATTTTAAGGAGCCTTTTTTGTAACGAAAGTTCACTTTTGTCAGCTCCCAATGTGACCAGTTACATCACATGAAAAATTCAGTATGTAAAGAGCACTGTTCACTGTTCAGTCTCATGTCTTAGCGTTATTGCATAATTCTATAGCACAGGTGTCAAAACTCATTCGCTGTTGCTCACCAATCCATGGGGCTCCTTTTGTGCTGAATCTGGACCCACCTCCAGCAGTGAGGTGGCTGGTGATGGTGGTAAGGCGAGTGGTGTTAGGGAACCATTCAAGGTAATGTATCCATGGCTCACCTGCTACCACCAAAACACATCACCAACAGGTCTTCGTATTCTATAATTCAGCAGCAGATCCTGGCCTTACCCACCCCCAAAATCCTGGTTCCTACAGGAGCTCTGTGGGCCTGATGACCTGGCTCTGTGGGTTGTACACTTGATACCATGCTCTAAAGGATAGTGATCAATAGTCTTACCTGACAGCCACTTTCTTGTGATGGTCTTTCTTGTATTGATCTTTTAACAAGAGGCATTCATGAATCCTAGTTCTTTTGACACCTCTGAAATGCTACATAAGATATTGGTATTCATACTTTGATGTTTGTAGGTTTTTGCCCCTTTTCTTTCTATTTAATTTTCATATTTATTGTAAAATATCAATATAACAACTTCCTGTTGTTACTGTGTCATGGATAAAAACAGACTCCCAGCGGGGGTGGTGTAGGCACCTACCCTGGAGATCTTCAAAAGGAGCCTGGATGCACACCTTGCTGGGGTTTTTAGACCCCAGCAGTCTTTCCTGCATAGAGCAGGGGGGCTGGACCCGATGATCTCACGAGGTCCCTTCCAGCCTTAAACTTCTGTGAAACTTATACTTCAAGTTCCTAAGAGACTGTGCTGCAACATTCTGCCATTCAACTCCTGAAGTCATTGGCCCCAGGATATTTACTATACGTACACACACACCTGTGAGTATATAAAGGTTTCCCTTGGGTTTTCATATCATCACTATATTTGACCTCAAACCTATAAGCTTCTCAATTTGGACAAGTTCTTACATCTAAGAAGAGCCCCACTGAAGGGACTCTTGGCCCTGTCCATATGGAACAATTTGCAGGCTTCAGGACCATGGTGCCCACTAAACAACAATAGCAGTCCTAAGTCTTCACGTCACATCTCTCTACTAAATACATTTGTAAACATTATGTGGTTGTTGAATTTTTAACCTTTGTTTTTGGTATCAAGATAGATCTGAATTCCATTTAAGTGCATTCAGAAAGGGAGGGAAGTGTCTGTTTGCTGTAATAAATCCAAACATTCTCCCCCATTTATTCATAAATTCCTTTTAACTAAAGCTGCCAAGTTTTGAGAGCAGATGCTTCAAATATTTTCCCCCTCTTTTTGATCTTATCAGGTTGGCACATTTCTATCATATTTTGGTGCAACCCAGGATGAGGTAAGACTTGGATTTCCTAATGCAGGGAAAATTTCACATAAACAAGATCATTAATAGCATTTTGACACACTGTGTACAGTAGTTGGTTTCCACATTTTTTTCTTATCTGTAGCTGGCCTGTCTAATCACCTGTCACTTTGGTATTCAATAAGCCAATGTCTACAAATTATCTGAAAGTGATGAATGTAGCATTGCCTGCATTACCTTGTGCACGGGAGGAATGTCAACAGGAACCGTGGAGAAGTATGCACTTTGCTCAGAGACAGAGGCTGATAATATACAAGCTGTGTTGGGGATATTTATTACCTGTAGTGTAGTTTGTGAGAGAGGCATTTTTGCTTTCTTCTCCTGAAAAACAAACAAACCACACGCAGAAAGAGAAGTAACAAACTTAAACAGCAATAGGTTAATAAAAAAAAGCTGGAATTTTAAACAGCTCGTAACTAAAGCAGGAAAACCTGAACAAGAGGCCTCATTTTGCTTTCAGATTAACGTCAATCAGAAAAAACTTTCAAGACTGGAACATCAATGTACGAGTGGCAGTTACCCACTAGAAGACAGGAAGAGATCTGAAACAGGCCCACAGTTCTCTAGGCTGATTATGGATTCCACTGACTACAATAAAAATGTGCGAGAGAAGGTTACAGGGGTTTAGGTTGTAGCCATGTTGGTCTAAGGACATAGGCAGACAAGGTTCCTTGGGTGAATTTGATATCTTTTATTAGACCAACCCAAATAGTTGGGGAATAGTTATTAAGCAAGCTTTTGGGTTCATAAACCCTTCGTCAGGCTAAGGAAGCTTCAGCAGTTGGTGTGTGCTCTTCCTGGATGGAATGAAAAGTAAAGAAGCCAGGGGCTGGGCTGGGGAGTCAGTTGCCAGGCAGATTATAATGTATCAAAAATCCAATGTCTATGTTTCATCCATGATCTCTGGTATCCAGGAGGTTGATGAAATGGAGCTCATAGGCTCGTCTCTGGGAAGTGTTGTGTAAGTTTCCCTTGAGGATCAGGACTGAGAGATTGGAGAGAGAGTGGCCCTCCTGTGAGAAATGTGCCCTCACCGGTAATTGGGTATTTCTGTTATATATATGAGAGAAGGTTATGCACTCCACAAATACATCATCATTTTTCAAGGGGATCACTTATCCAAGCTAGTATTGCCAGCTCTCCCAATTCTCACACAAGTCTTGAAGTATTTGATGTTTTTCTTAAAGTCTCAAATCCTGGAATCTTGAGAACAGGTTTGAAAAAAAAACCCAAGTTTTGATAAATTAAAAATTTTCTAGCCCTCCTGACTGTGGAAGATAGCTTGAAAAACTGTCAATTCTAAAGGCTCAACAAAACCAGAAGGCAAATAAAAAGAACCCACATTATTTTACAATTTAAAAACCTGATAATTTTTAAATATGTTCTATAATTTTGGGGGTCTCAGCCCTTGGTCACAAATGACTGGAAATAGTGCCAAGCTCAAACACTGGATGGCCAGATATATTCTATTCTGTGTATTCTTTAGGTCCCTAAGCATGATCCTATTTACCCTTCTCAAGTCCGTGAAAAATATTAACAGACCTATTTTTTTTGCACTTCATCATTTTAGGGTGCATCTACATGTACGCCTTACTGCAAAGTTGACTAATTAGCTCTGCAGTAAAGTGTCACAGTCTACACGTGCATTGGTATTAGGGTGGAGTATATTAATTAACTCTGCCATATGATAGTACTGTCAGAGACTCCATTACAGTGGAGTAATTTACCATGCCAAAATGCACATGTAGACAGTGAAGGGCTAGCTGGGGCATGAGGGTACTAAAGTGCGCCCCCCTCCCCCCCCCTAACCTCCCCCCAAAAAACAACCCACCTCCTGGGCATCCACACTTACATCCACAAAACCAGCAAACATACTAGAAGAGTTATAAACTGTAGTCAAGTGCTCAGATATCACTAATCTGCTCTGAGGAGAAAGTTCATGAGACCCACCTTGCCAACATGAAAAATGCCTTTACTCAGCAGGACATTTCAGCAGAAAAACAGACTTTTTTTTTTAAAAAACCACCCATATACCCCATAGCAACATAATACAATATAAAAAAAACCCCATACTCTTGTTGTCACCTACCAACTTACACCTGAACCAATAAGAAGGATCATCAAACAATTCACCCTCTATTAAAAAACAACCAGATCTTGAAAGAAATATTTCCAGGTCCCCCACTCCTTGCTTTCAGACAACCTGAAAACTTTACCCAACTCACCATCAGAAGGAAACTCCCCACTGATTACTGGGCACTGAATGAGTCACAACCCTAACAAATGCAAAACCTGTCAAGTCATCTCTACTGCCACAGCAATTAATATGGCCAAAAATGAAATCAGTAGAATCTATGGATTAACACATGTTTATATCAGAATGTGGCATATTTCATCCAGCACACCAAATGTACTCATGGAATCTATGGCTGTGTCCAGATGAGTTTGCCTGCGTGGTACGTGGCGCCACAGACATGTAGTTCTACTGGATTCTTCTTGTCTGCTAGTTATCTCTTATATCCTATTTATATCTCTTATATCCATATTCCATATGGAATTTTGCACAGCTCTTTGTTCGATCTGCTACCTAGTTCAAGCTGTGCCTGCTTTTTTTTTCTGAGGAAGGAAACTTGATACCAAAAATCTTCTCTATATCTGTCCCAACTATACAGACGGTCCAATAAAAGATCTCACCCACAACAGTCCTTGCCAAAAAACACAATATAACCTTTAAAAAAAATCTCAGGAATGTTGGGCCAATCTCATTTTGGGGGGGAAGAAGGATTTACCTCATGATTCTTGGGGTCATCAATACTGTATTTCAAAAATATTTTGTGGGATAAAAAAAACAAGGAAGGATGGGCTCAGGAGGATATCTAAGGGGAGAGACTTCTGTGGCATAAGGGCTCTTCTAACAAAGGTTCACTCACTCATTACATTAAGTAACAATCATGCAACCTCTAGTGGGTACAAAGGCCTTAGAGGTACCCAAGGGGGTCAAGGGCTAGGAACAGACATTCAAAAAGCCTGAGCCTGAATTGATTCAACCTTTGCAGGTTAGTCTAACCTGGCTAGACTAAATCAACCTTTGCAGGTTAGTCTAACCTGGCTAGGCTAAATCAGTTTTGTAACTGGACAGACATCCCAGAAATGCAGGCATATACCTGGAACTGAGGTGTAGGTGGTCAGGCTCCTGCAGGATGCTGTGATTAGCCCAGCAGGGAATTGATAGCAGTGTTTATCACCCAATTAAGAAAACAACAGAGGGACATTACCAGCTACCTGTTGATTCAGCCTGTTGATTCTACTTGTTGATTCAGCACAGCCTGTAGCCAGCATGTGGTCTGCTAGCTAATACACAGACACCTCCTCAGCAAGGCAGAGGGGTGGAGGGAATTCCTGCTTAGCAGGGAGTGGTGAGGGGTAGGTGGGGACCTGCAGCCAGGGAGCAGAGGAGAGGGGCCAGCCCTGCTGTGGAGCAGACAGCCCTGCCCTGCCCAGCCCAGCCCAGATAGCATGCTGGGATGCTGGGGGACTCTGGTTTATCTTAAACCAGCAAGGGGTCTGGGACAGACATTGCATAAACCAGTTTGAGCCAAATCAGTTAAGTCTGATTCTACATACAACCAGGTTTGTCTCAAACTGGTTTCAGCCACTCTCACACTGGTTTATGTGCACTGAACATTTTCCTGCCCAGGGCAGGGGATCGGACTCGATGATCTCCTAAGGTCCTTTCCGACCCTAAACATCTATGAAATCTATGAAACATCTGTTCTGTTACACGTTTAAACCAGTTTCTGATCACTTAAACCCATGTATGTGTAATGTCTGTCCCTAGCCAAGAAGTTCTCAAATATAGATTCTACTTAATTAAGGGTTAGAACAGGTATGCTGGGCATGCCTCATGGTAGGTGTAAGGCAAACCTCAACATACTGGGAAACATAGGGAAGTACAATGCCTTCCTGGTCTACCCACTACTCAACTTCCTGAGGTGAGATATCTTTCTCCTTGATGTAAGAACTGACTCAGAAGGGGTCCCACGCCACAGGGGCTGCATTTGCCCATGACCATGTAAAGGAGGTAAAGGTTTGTTTTTTTGTTCTTGCTTATGCAACCTGGCCCTGAAAACATCCCTAAATGAAAGTGAGGGAGTCTCTTCTGCCTCCCCCTTCAGAGAATCCTGATCTCGTTGTTTCTGGAGTTTCCCCTTTCACAGTTATTAATGGATAATTGCTTAATATTCTCCAGAGGTAATTAACCTTGTCTTTGAAACCAAGCAAATCCCTAAATTGAGGAGGATGATGAAAGTCATTCTTTTGCTCAATTTAGGCTCATCAACCAATTTAATGTGTTAAGGGCACTGATCTCTTGCTCAAAGGCACAGAGTGAGAAGCAACAATGGCCCATGAAAAAAGAATATTGAAAGACTTATTTGATTAGCAATCTCCTCCTCCATGTGGGACTATATTAATAGTAGCTTTAATTATTACAATGGGGAGGTATCTATACGTGTAATTACCCCAATGCAATAAACTCCAGTCCCAGTCACAATCTACATGTGTGTTGTGGTGGCATAAAAGAGAAGATGGATCTCCAGTGACACTTCAGCAAGGTGAAATTGAAGGCAAGACCTAGGAGACTTCCAGGGAAGCTGAGGAAGATAAGCTTGACTCTGGGTGGAGCAGTCAAGAAAAGAAGCTGGACGCCTGTGAGCTAGAATCTGAAGAGAAGCAACACCTGATTTATGTGGGCCTACTCGAGGCTTACTTTGGGCTGTGCATGGCTGTGTGGACTAGATTATAACAGGGGATCTTAAGTGCCACTTAACCCTTTGAAGTGGGGGCAAGGTCTTTTTGCCTTATGGCCTTTGCCCTCAACTAGATGACTCTGATGACAAGAAGCTGTTTGCTTTGCTGCTTGACACTTGGGGTGTACTCTGTTCTCCTTTCAACAGGTATAATCCCTCTCTTTGGAGATGAACTGGAAGATAACTCCTGAGGCAGGGCCACAGAGAGCCAGGCAAGGTGGGAAACTGAAAGGCTGGGATTTCAGAGTTGGAAGAAGCCAGGACTTTCCCCTACTCTAGAAGCCATGCTTGGGTTGTATTTAGGGGGTATATAGATCACACAAGACAAGGGAGACTGAGCAAATGCTCCCTTTGGGGACTCTGTGAGATTCCCACTCATCCATTCTTGATCCAAGTGGAACCCGGGGTTCTCTACAGTTTGGGAGATGTTTTTTTCCCTGAGGATAGGACAGGAGAATTCACATAAGAATAAATAGGGAGAAAGTGCCACAAACATGTCACCCAGGATAGAACCTAGCTCACTATGTCCATGGTCTGCAAGCTCTGAAGGGCTAGCAAGGGTAAAACCAAATTAAAACATTTTTGCCCTAGACAACAGCAGGGAACAGAGCTGCTAGGTGAGGCAGACATGTTTAGACTTGGTCACTTTTCAGAGAAAAGCAACACTTTAAAAATGTGATATACAGAGAGACCATATGGTTATAAAGAAATGTGTTTAGGTTCCCCACTGCACTCCCCTTTGCACCCATTTTGCTCAAAGTCCATGAAGTGAGAATCAGTTCTCAGTATGAACAATATGTAACACCTATTTCAATATTCTTAATCGATATTCTGAACCCAGTACTGGAGGCTGTTGTAATGAAGTTATTTTTGACACTGACAACAGAGAAGCAAAAAGAAAGACCATAAACAAGAGTCCAACTTGCCTTAATAATGGTTAAGTATCAAGAAAAATAATATTTAAACAAAGTGTTTCCCCATAAAATATTTATATGCATATAAATAAATATATTTACTATTCATATATAATATATTCAATAAAAATGTTTCACATATATAAAATACTACAGATATATTTACTGTTAAAATACTACAAATATTTACTGTTAAGCAGGTTGAAAACTGGTTTGCTACATATCTACTCTATTACATTGTTGTCACTGTCCCTCATAGTGGAAGATGTTAGGGCTGCAGTGAGGAGGGCTGAGTCAGGCACAGGTGGTACACCGAGGACTAGAATATGAAGATCAATATACATTTAAAGACCAAGTTACTAAATTCTAACTTTATTACATCAGTGGAATTACCATTTGGTTCCTGATAGCTTTTACAGACCAATAAAGAAGCCACTGTTTTGGATGCTGATGAATCTGATGACATGTGATATTGCTGAGTTGTTTCCTCTAACTCAGATGTCATTTGCAATTCAAGAGAGATTCTATCAGGTGTAGGGACCCCATGCTCCACCACAGTGCACGGGGTTCCAATAATTAGATTTTATACGTGGAAAATTATAATAAATTTATAAATTTTCCATGTATAGAATCTAGCTATTGGGTGGGGCGGGGGTGGGGGCGGGGCACTGTGTTAAACTCAGGGCTGCCTTGGATTCAGGTAAATATGCTATCTCTGACACAGTATTTGGATTACTTTCCATTTTACTTGGTAGCCTTAACTACTCATTGCTTTTTCTTGCAGATCAAGACTTTCTAATTCAGCTATAAGTATAAAAAAGAGCATGCCCGTGAGAGTAATGTTCATCATCCCCATGTAGCAGGACTGTTAGCAAGCACTAACATGCTCATGCAATACGTCTCCAGACTAGCTCATGTCCCAGTCCTGTCTGAGCTTCAGCTTGCTGTATTTAGGTGTCAATCTGTTGGGCGTGTGTGCTTTTGAGTTAGCTTCCTGAGCAAAGTACAGGCACCACCTTTGTCTATTAGTTTCTGCCTGTTCTTGGTGCTCAGACCCTCCTACGTAACACTCACTTCTAAGACCTAAGACTGCATGGTCCAAATTCTAAAACTAGATTCTAAAACTGGTGCTGATTCCCCAGATTCTCCAGTAGCTTAAACACACCATTTGCCAAGTTTCCAACCCTGGAGGCAGGGGTGACTGATGCCTCTCCTCATTCTGGGGGAGCACAATTTGTGGGCGAATGTGGGGCCAGGCCAAAAGCCCCATATCCACTCCTATACTTCTGTGCCATGGCTTCTGCACCACTGGCCCATGTGGCAAAAAAAATGCCCCATCCTGAGCAATGCCGAGTTGGGGGCCAATCTCAGAGCGGGCAGTCGCCTGTGCCTGGAGGCATTCCAACTTACAGTTTATTCCTTAAGGGATACATGATAGCTGAAGCTCATGTTATAAAGATCCTTTAACAATTCTGAAACAAACCACTCTTTACTTTAGAGTGCATAAGAAGTCAAGAGAGCTAAACAAAACAATAAAAACATCTAAGTACATTGTACTACCACACTTTCCTCACCATTCCTGAATGTTCTTTGGGCTTACTTCAAAACCCATCAGGGACATCAGAATTCCCCATTCCCTGCACATGGTTCTTCCTCTGAAATACAGAATTTCTCTCTCTCCTTTGCAACAAGCTTCCTTCTTCCTCTGGAAAAAAGAACCCCTCTATTATGAAAGCATGCCTGTCCCACTGTTCTGCCCAGCTTCAGCTGTATTTGCAAGTCCCTTTCTCTTTTAAAATCTGAGCACTAACTTTCTGTTTTGTTCGCCCTGATTCTGTGGATATTCCAACCCTTCAAATGCCAGCCCCCTACCAACACACTCACAGGGGCTGGGGAACACTAGCTTTATTTAGAATGCAATTACTCTTTTTTCTCCCAGGTTCTGATAGTTTCTAATGACTGCACCGCTCTTGCATCCTCAGCATAAGAAATGCTAAGCAATCACATTTAAAGAGATCATAAAGCAGCAGGAGCCAACCTTGTTGCGAAGCATGTCCTGAGTGCCATGCCAGTCCCCTTCCCCTGCTTGATCTGCTGCTCTGCTTTTTGCTTCCTGCCCTCTTCCTGATATGTTCTGTGCTGGACAGAAGGGCTGCCAGTGTCACTTGTGACAGATGTGCCACAGATTGGTTACTCCTGTCATAAAGCATAGAGATGGACCATAAAATCAAACTGAAATTTATAAGTTGTACATAGTGCCATCCCTTAAATTTGCATGCCTACATCAGCATTCCTAATGTCAGCAGAGTATAGTCTTGCTATGAGATTTGCTCACTGAATTCAACGTAGCTGACACATGAAGGCAGAACTCAACCCCAAAAGCTACTGAACATACAATAACAATTCTATTCTTACCTGCACTTCCTAGAAACAGCAAACTTAATGGAGCTTTTAGACTGAAAGCAAATTTTGATCCAAGAAGAGCTATTTGTACATACAGCTGAGTCCATCCAATGACACAGTTTACAGATTTGGTCGTATTTTGTGTAAATGTAACACATTACGCACTTAAGGAATATCACGATACTCCTTGACAGGTAAAACTGTTAATCAGGATGTAATGGGTCACTAGCTACCATACCTTATATTTTACAAACTCATTTTCTATTCTCATCAAGCCAAAGACAAGAATGGCACAGAGCTGCTATCACTGATGCGTACAGAGTAACAGAAGCTCATTTCAATATGTGTGTAAACTCATCACCATTATTATTAATGAAATGTGTATTCTGGTAGCCTCTGGACCCATTAGCTAGGTAGAAACCTCCATTTTGGAAGGCTTTATAAAATGAGAGCTCTTGCTTCACACACTTCACAATAAAGGAATTTTGAAAAGGACCTCATCATAGCCTGCTTTTTAAAAAAAAGTATATTGGGACCCACAAAACACTGTCCATATTTAGTTGCAGGTACAAATTTATGGCAGGGTGAAATCCTGACTTTGTTCAAGTCAACAGCAAAACTATTGCTGGCTTTTTTGGAGCTAATAGGCTTTGCAGGAACCAAAGCTAAAATAATAAATTTAAAATAGGTGAGCACAATCAAGTAGTAAAATACCAAAAGGCTGATGTTCCTGAAACAATGTCCACAAAAATAGTCACTTTTGTATCACAGGGGCAGGCAATATTATAAGCTAGATGGACCAACTGACCGAACACATGACTGATCACTTCTCAGAAGTTACTTGGTAGATGGCTTAATAAAGTAGTGGTCTGGGAATCTGGAAACCTCTCTCAAAGTTAAAACTACAAAAAAGAACTCTCTCCCCGTCATAAAAAATAATTTTCTAAGAAATTCTGCTTCCATTATATTTTAGAGGGATCAAACATAATTTTCAGTGAAAGCAATTTTCTTCTTAAATACAAAAGTGGTGCAACATGGCCCTTTATATGCATGAGAGGGAAAAGTGTAATATTTTAATAACTTTAGGAAGAGGTAGAGAGACTCACTAAACTGAGATCTGAAAGCAACCAACAGTTGCTGTAATACTGAAACATCAGAAGAAACATGCTAACAATTTATAAAAGCTCATTGATAATTGTTTGCTCAGAATTGTACCTTGTAAAAGCCTCTTGTACTTTACACTAGGGCTAACTGTCAAACTGTTTAAAATTAATGTTGGAAAAAAGCAGAAGAGCACAAGTGTTTATTCGTTAATCCTTTCTTTGTGTATCAGGTTACTCGTGATGGACAATGGAAAGAATCTAAAAAATTCTGTTTTTATGAGGAAGTTAGAAATGTGAAGAATTACAGATCACGTAAACAAATATGAATCTCTGACGCATATTAAAATAGTTATAATTTCACAGGCATTATGTAAAACATGAATAAAATACTAATACCACATCCATCACAGGAAACGATCAGTTCTGAAAAATGATGCAACGAGTTTCAAATACCTGCCCTGTAACAGACAAGATCAAAAGGAAAATGAATCATCTTTATTTTGGATTGCCAAATACCACACTGTCACTCGCACCTCTAACTCAATGTTAGTGCTCCCAGGATATGACTGTAGGGCTAATTAAAGCAATGTTTTGTGCTTCCCACAAAAATGTCATAATCATAAAAACAAACCATGTGCATATGTGGCAAATAGTATAAAGCAAGACTGACCTTTTGCGCCTCATGCTAGTGAGCTGGTCAGGACATTTTTAGATGTTGCATCATCATGGCGAGTGAAATGGTTAGGTAATGTCTACAATAAAAAGTCTACACACCTCAGCCCCTTCCTTTAGCTAATGAAGCATACACCCTCAAAGGGAAATACAGACTTGGTGTATGTGGGCGCAACTCCATTGACTTCCATGGAATTATGCCATGTCTGTAACTGGCTAAAATCTCAATTCAGAAGTAGTACTTTTCTTTCTCCTGTGATCTTTTACTAGTCTGTGCTTCAGTTCAGTACAGGCCCCTGCTTGAAGCATTAGAGCAATTTTCCCAAACTGACCCAAAGGAAAGGAAGCATTCATTTAGCCTTTTCCTGAAAGTGCACTGAATACTTGAGGCTGAAATTATTCACACATAAAAAAGGTCTTTCAGACTAATATTCCTGTAGTAGTGGAATTAAAACACATTGAATCCAAGGCAAAATAAAAAAAAATTCAGCTGTTATAAGTTTTGAAGGTATATTCATATTGCTATGCAGTCCCTTTTCTTGGTAAAGAATTGTAGGGTATTGTGAAGAGGATTGGTACTGCAGGGACTGCAGATCATCTTGTTATATCTGAGATAGCTTTAAACTAGCTTGCTTGGGTGCTGCTAGCAGCATGACCAGGATGGCATAGAGTTCAGTGAGGGCTGCAAACCTGCCTGAGAAACTGCATACATACTCAAGCAACTCCCTATTCTTACTACAATAGTTGAAGATAGCATACAGAATACCCATTATTATTGTATATTAATGTGTATTATTATTGTGTATTATTGCTCTCCTGTCTGTGGCTCTTGGTAGAGTCTTGTATACATGAGGCCTAGGACCTGGCCTAAAATTTTGCACTGGGAGGCAGGGGGAAAACAGTATATGCATAAATGATGTCATATAAATGGGAAGCTCAACATGATAGCTAAGCAATAATAAATAGCTAAGTCACTCATATCAGATTCAGGACAACATGCTATTCTTTCCCTCTCTAGATCATGAATGAAAGTATTAAGAACAGGCCTAACACTGATCTCATATAGTATCCCACCAGATATGGTGCCATTTATCATTTGTCTTTGGCTATGGTCTTTTAGACAGTTTTCAACACTCAGCATCCTTAATTGTGTTTTTTCTTAACAGGATTTTTCTGAACAATGTTCTTAACAATGACTGTATATAGCAAGTATTAAGGGTTGTTATTAATAATAAAAATAGAAACAAACCAATGTTTTATGCTGGAATCACACTGGGATAAAGGTTTTAGTTATTTCCCATGCCATTCTTGAGGGTTTTCTTAACATCTGGTTTTCCCCAAGCATGAATAAAGTACTGAACCTGCCAAGATTATTTATACAATTATCTATAATATTAAAAATATTAGCATTTTTGTCCTTACTATAAAAGTGAAAATTCTTTCAAGATGACAGCAGGATCTCAAAGCAGCAGACACAGTCCCACCCAGAAAGCTTTAATTCTTATAGTTACCCAGAATTTGTCATTCTTGAGGCTGCCACAACAAAAAAAATGTGATGTCACATGCCTGGAGTTGGATGAGGGTTGGCAAAAAAAAAAAAAAAAAAAAAATGCTATTAAGAACCACTCTGCAGTGAAGCAAAAGTAATGAAAAATAAAAATCAGCTCTACAGCACATATGGGTAATAATGTTATTACATGCTGCAGGCATACGGGGCGGCTCTTTTCTATGAGATGACACAGTTTCTTCCCCCGCCCACTGAGACTTGAGACTTTGATTGCAATCCAATTCCTCAATCTGATTTCATATGACTGCGGTCTAATTCTGATTTGAATTTGTCACCACTTTCAGTAGCAGACACTAATTCAGCAGTTTTGCTTGGAGACTGGGGAGAGAGATTAAAGGGACTAAATCTGTCAAAGGTTAAAAAAAATACCTGCAGCTGCTTGATATAATCACAATATTTAAGCATGTAGATTAAATAGCAGAGGATGCTTACCACTAATGGGAAGAGTATATAATAGTTGCCAATGAATTTTTGCAACTCCCACTGTAACTCCAGAAAACATTTCTGTGCTCGCCTCCATTCATTTACAGAGGAATGCCCTTCTTGGATGAATCAGTAATGTCTCAGTTCTTTCGGATTCCTCAGTAAGATCGGTGTCTGCTGCAAAATTTAGGTTGGGGGACAGTTGGATTAAATTTAAAGTGTATACATCACAAGTCGGTGTAGTCACGTGATGTTATTACCAATATAGACATAATCCTTCTGTTGTGTTATGCTTTTTAAAGTTAAAATGAAAGCACTTTCCAAAATCTAGAAAGTAAGGGGGCTCCACCTGGCATTGACTATGCAACTGACTACTAATACACCCCTTATGGCTCTATAGGCTAAAAAAATATGATAAAGAGCACCTGACAAGAGACCCTATTTAGATCACAGGTAAAGGTGAAGTGGACTGTCTGTGAGACATGGCACTAAGGTTGCTGACAGACATGGGGAAAAAAGCACTTTACCAGAAGCAGCAACGCATTGCCTTGACCCAGCTCTGCAGCGTCTGTAGAGATTGGGTGCTTCAGTGTGGCATTTTGGTGCTTTTATCTAATAGCTGATTCAATCAGCTATTAGATAAAAGTGCCAAAAACGTGCTACTAAAGAGCCCAATCTCTATAGATATTGGGAAAACTGGGTGCAACTAATGGACTGCCTCTTCTGGGCATGTGCTGGGCCAAGTGAGGGGTGACAAATACATAAAATACTACGGCAATATAACCAGAAACAAAACAAAGCTGGAATCTGTGGGGCAGGATGATGGGGTAAATAGTGCTCTAATTTCTGTTGATTCCTTCTAGGGACTTGGAAGAGACCTGTTCAATACAAACTTGAGTAACTCAGTTAGGAGATAACTAGAGTCCAGACAGCCAGGATCATCTGTGCCAGTTTCTTCTGACGATTTTCTTTAGGGAACCAGCTTAATTTTGACCTATTGGTGCTGTCAACAGCACTTCTTTCTCAGCAATATGAAAGGAAGTCAAGTGGTCTCAAAGAAATAGCAATGACACTGGATTCATTAACTGGTAGGTGGAATCAACCAGTAAGATCAGCTGTATTTATTTCTGAAGTGACCTTTTATGTCATGAAGGAGATAAATTATTTTGATTTCAAATACCAAATGAAGCACAGAGAAAAAGATAAATAAAAAACTGCCTAACACATCTGAAAATAACTTCCTTTACCACATTTGGAGTTTCCTTTATTTGAAAGTCTAGTATGTATGAAAAGCAAAGTCTTTAATGTAAAATGAAACAGACTACTAATGGCATGTCAAAAGTGAAGTATGTCTGTATACAATAAACTTGCACAAAACAAATGCCCACAATTCCCTGTGGAGGCACAAACTTATTACAGGAGCGATCATTCACAATTTAGTTACATTCATGACTATGAGCAAAATACTCATTTTCTTGATTTGAATCTAAAATCTTCTAAACTAAGGCCCCAATCCTACAATCAATAGCGTGCAGGCATAACTTCACTTTCATGCTGTCAGTTGCAAGATCAAAACTTAATACCAGATCAAAAGGACATTATAGTATTATTGGGAGTGTTACCACTCACATCCATGGGTTTTGAATCACAGACACTTATGGTCACACCATTTTGGCCTCCTTACATAGGTGGGAGTTTCACCAAGGGCAGATGGAGTCACGCTGGAGGAAGCAGTGCAGCATTGACCCCTGTATGTTTTAATGAATCCAGTTATGAATAGGGTTGGTTACAGAAGTCTTACTTTGTTTAAGAAAAACAAAAATTGTTTCTGGAATCATAGTAGCTTTGAAGAACAGAAACAATATATATCACAAGTTAGTGCCTGCAATACATATAACTTCAAGATTTTTTGCAGCAGTGTAAAAAGATGTAGTGTTGGTATTTAAACATTTTCATTTCTAGAAACTATGATGTCTGTAAACAGTTACAAAATGTTCAGCAGCACTGTTACAATTTGGTATTGCTAGCTAGCTCTTTTATGCATCCAAACACATTTCCTAAGGCCTAGTTTAGCAGGGCACTTGAGAATGTACTAAGAGGACAGGATGGATTTACATGCATAGTTAATTAAGAGGTTTGTTGAATCAGGGCCTATATTCTGAACCTCTGTGGTGCGTGTGTATGTACATGCATGTGTGTGGTGAAATATTAATAAATTACACAGACATGCTGACATCTTGTAAATATCTCTAATGATGCAATTTTATTATCCTCATTATATTGCCTAAAATATCAGTAATAGGCCCTGGAGACTACAAGGATGACAACATGTGCATAGTTTAAAACTTCTCCACTGATTTTCTTTTTTCCGGTATTGCAAACTAATGATATTAATAAGAAAAAAATCAAATTAAGTCTCCCAAAGAAATTTTTGACTAAACATTTTTCCAGTTCAATCTTCAAACAACCCTGAATATTTTATAATAAAAAAGAGATCTAGAAGTAGCAATCACAAATCAAACAGCACCAGTTTTGCTTAAAGCATCAGTTTCTTTCTTTTGCTCTGCTGTGACTGGTTCTTCCTTTAATAAAGTGCTTAATTGTTTCTGTGCACATGACAGGAACAGTTCCAAACTGGACAGGCTACGCTGACGAGTAACTTGATCGAGCTGTTGAATTAAAATGAGAAAAGAAAGAAAAAAAATCAACGGTAAAAGATATTTGGAATACATATTAAATTACAACACAAATAACAATACAATCCTTTCATAATGAAACACTTTAAAATGCATTTTGAGCACTTAGAATTCTTATACACACTGAAATATTATTACACTATTTCCTATGGATATTTTTCCTAAAATTAAAATGCACAGAAAAGGCTAAGCATAATCTTGCAACACCAGGAGTTGTTTTGTTAGAAAATATTAAGAGGGCCAGACTATTAAATGCAAAACACTGGCAAAACTTACACAATCATACATAGTACTCTAAGGTCGTGTCTCAAACATGGAAATACTAAAGCATGGCGCAGTATGGGTGGTTACAGTGCCATGGGCACTGTGCATAGTTATATTTCACTGCTACATTGCCATAGCAGTGCACTATACCAGGGAAGTGTGCCACCACAATGACACAGCTGCCAATCACGTGTAGACCCACGTGATCACTACGTTGTCATAGCGCACTGTATGGTGACACAGTGCGTCACTATGTTGCCATAGGGTGATGTGTAGATGCGCCCTAAGTGAAAGAAATATGCTAGCCTTTGGCATCTTGGCCTGTGCTCTTTTAAGTGGCCAGCCTCCTCACTAGTAATACTGGTAATGCTTTTCAACAGACCAGACCGAAGTTAATTCCCCTTCCCCAAGTATCCTGCTGAGAACTGTACACAATTAATAATGTGTCTTCAAAAATTACTGATTGATATTTCCCACATAGAAGAGTCCTGCTCCATCAAGAGCTGGACCGTTCCATTAGATGGACCAAATGATGCATCTTACAGTAGAAGCAGAAAAAAACAGAAGAAAATGCCAATATGAACGTTAAAAAAAAATCCACTAGTGCCAAATTACCGCACATGTTCTGATATCCTAAACTATGTTTCTTTTCAGGATGAGTTGTTCTCCTTCCAGATTTGTATTTCCCCTGGTTGAGTTCAAAACTCTTCTGGTGATCTGAAAACATACTAATGGAAAGGTCCTTCATTATACAAAGGACCTTTGTATAATATTTTAATTCCCTTAATATACACCTGAACATTTAAATCGGGGAATCAGTAAGAGTGAAATCCTGGCTACCAGTGATATCAAAGGAAATTTTTACTGTTGGCTTTGAATATACTAGGATTTTACCTTGAGAGTCAGGAAAAAAAGGTTTTTAAAGAAAATGCTTATGGCATAATGGAAGATGATATATGGCAGAGAACTAATTTGGCATTCAATGGGTGTGCAACAGTAGTGAAGTTCACTGAGGAAGGGAGCAAAAAGGATTGAAGTGGGCAGGCAGTAATACAAAGATATATTATCATTTAGGTATTCTTATTCCTTTAAAACAAAAGTTTAGCCATTTAGTTTCCTGGATTCACCAAATTTGTTACTGGCATCTGAATAAAAAACAAACAAGCCAACAAACATCCATAGCTATGTCAGAGTTATGAGGGATGCCACAAGTAATACACAGCACTGTTGACCAGGCAGGAATGATTAAAACCATCCGACTCTGCAATAACTATGCAACTTCCTATTGATTTTTTCCCTCTTTCAGGGACAATGACAACAGAAAGATTCAAACAATTAGGCTCATTGTAATCTGGGAGATAATGCAGCTTCTTAGAAAATATACAAAGACTATTTATTTTAAAAGGAAAAAGGACAGGCTTGGAAAAATCATAGGTATCATAAGGAAACTGATGTCAGGCAAGCTAAAGAGTACAGCAACTTTACTAACCTCTTGACTACCAATATAAATGATGGATTAGCAATCCATGTCTTACTGGCCTCATGTAGGCCAGAGATTAGATCCAGCTTTTGGCAGTAGGGATCAATGGCACATGGCGGTGTGGGCATTTTCTCTGCCCCGTGCTGTGTATTTCTGTGCAGCATCCAGCAGGCAGCCACCTCAGCCTTTTCTACTGTGCCAAGGGCTTCTCTCTTGCCCTACTACTGCAACCTGGGGCAACCCATCAACACTGGTGATGGAAATCATCAGCAACTGGTGGCAATGGGAAGCAAAGGTTGTGGCTGGGGCACTGTATAAGGCATCCGTGGCTTGTGGCTCCAGTTGGGTTACAAATGGCCACTTGCTGTTCTTGAAGGTTGCTGCCCCCCTATGTGAAAGGCTTGTGCTAACAATCAGAGTCTTTTACTGCTTCAGCTATAAAAGATACTTCTACAACAAACTGAACATCACCCTAAAATGTACACTGAAAAAAATTAAACCCTTGTCTTTCAGTTCCAGGAGAAAAGACATTTACTAGTTGTACAGCAAACTTGATGTGACAGGTTTTTATTCACTTGCTGCCTCTTTTCTGAATTTTGATGGAGTCTATTTCTGCCAGGCAGTAGGAACTAAATATTGCATTTCACCAGGGGAATGATCCTGTGCAATTAAACAGACAAATGCAGACTGACAGGATTTGTCAAGATTTAAATGCATGACATGGGAACACAGGTTACAGAAATGCCTTTGAAATTTGTGAATGCTATACTATTAGTAAATGAAATGAGTAGCAGAAAGCCCTTCACTTAAGTTTCAATTTTAAAATATCATGCAAATGATATAACAGCAGAGCAATGCTTTCAACACAGCCATCATTGGTCAGCCACAAATTCCACCAAATGTATGTATAATAAACTGATGGGGGGAGGCTGAGAAGTAGTAGTACAAGCCTTATGGGACAAAAGTTCTGTCACTCAAAAGACAGTAGGTAATATAATTTGGGAGCAATCTAAGTTTGTACCACATCTGGCAAGCTGTGGTAGACCAGTGAATAAGTGGGGTTTCAAACTTCATAATACTAGCAAAGTATCAACCAACATGAGGCCATGTGGCCGTGGCAGGACTAAAGTGGTTAGCATGAAGGAATGGTCATATTTTATAAAACTATGTTACATGCACCATCCATCTAGCACTAATGGTTTTAATTACAGCTTTCAAAAAACCCCCTCAGATCTTGCGGTATGTCTCAGAGTATATATGTAGGCAGCTTGCCATTCAGCCATCATCATAATAATATGCCAAAGGTTTCCATGGGTGTAATATTCTATAATAGACAACAGCTTTTTAAATTTTTAAACCAGAATGTTTAGTGATACTTAGTGTCTGGTACTGTGACTTAGTGAACAATGGTAAGTGTGCTGCTTGTCCTGAAGCAATATTTTGCTAGTTCTTTGCAATACACACCAAACTCTTGTTGTAAACCTTTGAAGTTAATAGCCTTGACTTTCAACAGCCATGACCATCTGTGCTAGCTCCACCCAAACTATAACGTTTCCTGAAAGCCACACCCACCCCTTGCTCTCCTCCAGTTTCTTATATCAGCTTCTGTACAATTCCTCTTGTTTTTTTGTTTCACACATTTCTCCAGCTGCCAAGCAATTTTTTTTTTGCACCCCTTATCAGCTGTCCTGATGCACAACTGGGTCTGAATTTAGCCCATGGTTTATTAGGGGGGTTTTCAACAGATCAAGTTGAAATGCATTACAAGAGGGCAGTTTTTGATAAAATTTGATAATAATAGCTAGTAAAACTTAGGCCCCCTTCTACACATTCTATTTCTTGTGCAATTACCTGGTTAATTGTGCAATAAATTCAGACTGGTTACACATACAGATTAACTACTGTGCCTTAAACAGGTCCAGCCAACTACAAAGTTATTGCTCACAAATGTGTACTAACTTTATACCTGGTTTCTATCCAGCTTTAATTTGCATGTGTAAGCAGTCCTGCTGCTGGAAGACCTCAGCTGCTGCAATCTCCCAGCTGCTGGGGAGCACAATGAACCCCCAGGGGTAGAGGATTGCAACCAATATGGTCTCCAGCTGCAACGGTGCTCTAGGCATTGGCTGGGAGATTGCAGCTGCTGCAGTCTCCCAGCCATTGGGATCTCCCAGCTGCAGGACACTCCACAAGGCCCCACGGCTGGGAGACCACAGCAGTACCTCACAGCTGTGTGGACTGAGAGTCCCACAGCTGATGGGGCTCTTGGTCCCAGATTCATGCAGTCCCTGCAGCTGGGGAAGCACTGTCACTGCACTGGCAATAAAGTGCTATTGGAATGAATGTACAATCCCACAATCACACCTCCTACCATATGTGTGTAGCGTGGCAGGAGGCATAATTGTGTGGCTTGCACATTAGACCCCATCATGCCTTTACCTACACGCGTAGAGAAGGCCTAACCATCGATGAGGGGTTTAGCCAATAGCAAGGTAAACCCTGAAGGAGCAGCCTTTACATGGGACAAACTGGACAAGAGGACCAAATAAAAGCCTGTCATAGCAACAGCTCACATCACTTTGGGGATCTTGCCTCATTTCTCTTCTGCTTTCCCCCAACCCAAAACACTGGAGAGGATGATTTGCAGAGTAGCCTATACAGGGAATCTTGCAGAAGTGTTCTGTGCCTCATACCCTCTACCCCTGGATCCCCCATGAGAGGGAGATACAGCCCAACTTACACTGGATTATCTGTTTCATCTTAGCAGGGAATATTTGAGACCCATTTCTCTAGAAATATCAGTAAGTCATCACGTTCCCCACACTCTAGTGTATGTATCAGTTGGATATGCTTAGTATGAAACTGATTTTCAACAGTTTCTCTTTCATGGGACATTATATCATGAACACTTACAGCTTGTCCTTTACTGAGGCAGCAAGGGCTTTGGCTAAACTTTCCATTTTGTTTTCTTTCAACCTGATCTTTCATATTCTATTTCATGTAGATGAAAGAAGCCCTCCAGATGTGTGATATGTGACACAACAGTGGTAACTTTCTTATTTAGGGTAGCAATCTCAATGTGTATACTTTCGCATTTGTCTCACCAAGTATTAATGTAAATGTCTCCTGCCTGTTGTAATTTGGAAGATTCTGAACAGAATGGCATATCTTTGTCCTCTGAGGTGAAAGCTTTTGATTTTAAAGGTCTGAGGTGAATAAGCTATAATTCTTATGTGCCTTTGCTGGGTTCAATTGGTTAGCTAGTTGTACTTTATTCGTAGGAAAAGTGTACCAAAAACTTCTATGAATTCTGTAACCTAAAAGTTCAGAACTCAACTGCCTCTTGTCTGCTCAGTTTATGTGTTAGCTTTGCCTTTCCATTAAACAGTACAATTTTACACTCTT
>NW_005842863.1:409535-418408 GCF_000455745.1 Alligator sinensis
TGACAAAACACTATGCAGCAACGCTTCCTCATATAATATCGTCAAAGGACAAACACAAGGAAATGATGCTGGCTTTGAAGCTGGCATATTTTAAATACATTGAAAAAGGAGAACACTTCCTTTAATGGAGAAATTAGCCAGCGGGCCCACCCCCACATAGCTTTGTTATGCAATATATTGTTTAATGAAGCATAACCGAAATAGTCAGACATAAATTTTATTAAATAGTCCTTTCAACATCACTGCACTTGTTCTAGCACAATATACCCTGAGATGTGAAAATAAGTACACTGAACATTTGGAACTTTGTTTTTCTAAACAACTTTCCTTCTATATTTTTAGGTTAGGTTCACTTCATGGAATGAACTCATTATTTAAATAAACATAAATGGACATCTGACAAATTCAGACCGAATGTGACTCATATGCAAATGTGATCAGTATGAATAACACATCTTTGGGGTTGAGTGTTCACACAGTCAAACAAGTCCTAGCATTCTAATTCTGGAGACGCAGAAAAAAGTATGACTGTGATGGATCCAGGTCTACAATAGTATGGAGGAATTTTCCATACTCCTCCATTCTGGTCAGTACTGATGAATGTTTATCTTCTATTTACAACCGAAATCTTTCTGGCATAAAGTCTACTAGGTCTATGCAGTGATGCCTCTTTAAACATTACAGTTTTTAACTAAGTATGGTTTGCCCCAAATCTTTCTCTCTGCTTTTTTGAACTTTACTGAGTTTTTCTTAAGTCACTGTGACCACATGACAATTATTTCAAAGCTAAATTCTGCCTTTGTATCTTCATGTTTGGCAACCGTTGAGAAATTGGCTGTACATGTTAATAGCACTAGTAATATTGTTCCCCAACTCATCAAGTGTCTTCATCATTTTGAAGTTTCTACAACAATTGACAACCCTTCAGTTTCCAAAAATCAGTCAACTCGTCCAATATATTCAGCTGCTGTTTTTTTCCCTTTTGCTTTAACCTTCACTTCAGTTTCAAGTCTTGATATTATTTCACCATTCTTCTAGCCAAGGATGACTGGATGGAACTCCATGGGGAGCCCCACCTACCTCATACCCTTAGACCACCCTGCTTGACTTGCTTTTGAGCAAGAGTAGGCATGCCCAGAGGATGAGCATGATGCCTTTGCAACATTTCTGGCCCTAGAAGCAAGAGCTTGAGCTGGGCAATCAAATCCGGGCCCACACATGGCAGTGCAGAATACTTCCACCATGTGACTGTTCTGGTTCCAGCTGCTTTATTTTAGTTGGTGCTGATCCATTCCCCATTTTGCATCACTTAAATACAAGACTCAAACCATACTCTAGGCTTATTCTTCTGAGATCAAAATTATACCTAAGAATCTCCTTGTCATTCCTTTTAAATTTTCTGGACCACTGAATAAAATTCCACATGGTTGATGTTCCAAGCTGAAAATACCTTCTATTACTTTATATAAAAATCTGTACCTTTATATAAAAATCAAACCTTTAATTATCCCCTTCCTCTAATACAACAAGTACACACATTTTTCTGCAACATGCTTCTTTGCTTTTTTTCTCTATTAAGACCTCTAAATGTTTTAAGAATTTCAATTTCTTTCCAAACAGGAAGAAACTCTCTCAGCAATGATCCCATACACATATTGTTATATGTCCCTGATTTATTTTAGGTGATATAATCAGATCCATGATACAATGTTAAAGTTGAACAACTAAGCACGAGGGGTGAAATGCTGGTTTCATTGCAATGAATGGAAGCTTTGCTATTGACTTAGGTGGATCTAGAAGTTCACCTTCAAGAATCAAGGGTAACAATGAACATTGCTATGGCGCCGTGCTTTAGTGCTGTGGGCAGTTACTGTGCTGTGTGTGCGGTGCAGTTAAATTTCGCTGCTGCACTGCTGCAGTGGTACACTATACCTGGGGAGTGTGCCGCTAAGGCAGGACAGCTGGTGATCACATGTAGACACATGTGATAACTATGTCGCCGCAGCGTGCCATATGGCAACATAGTGTGTTGCTACGTTGCTGTAGGACAACATGTAGATGTGCCCCAAGACATGCAAATTCAGGCTCTATGTGGATCTTTAACTCTATGCTTTGTATGAGCGGGTGGGTGACTGATATCCTGATACTTAGGTGTGCACTTAAATCTATCTGTATGCATTAGAGGAGCATAGTGTTCCCATGCTTAAAGTGGTAACAGCCTACAAATGCAGGAAGACATGCTGTAGGTAGGAGGGTGAACAACAGGACACAGGACGAGACCAAAAACCATGGTGTTATATTGGGACAAGGAAGATTTAGGTGAACTCTTAGGTAAAGATTTCTAATCAGGAGGGGGGGGTACACCCTAGAACAGGTGATAGAGAGAGTCAGTGGAATCTCTGTTACTGGAAATATTTGTGTGCAGGCTAGACAGATAATTGCCTGGGTTGTTATAGGCAGAAATGGTCCAGTCTTGAGAAGAGGAATGGAGTACTGGCCTCCTGAGGCTCTTTCTAGGCCTATTTTTCTATAATTTTATATAGCACTTACTGGTGCTTTGAAATCAATGGGACATAGAAATATACTTAAAGCCCAGCACAGCAATTGTTCTTAAAGTTAAACATGTGTACAAAAGATTTACCAAGGGGCACACTTTCCTCTTCACAAATAAGCAATCTCCATATTGCAGAAGTACACCATGCTGGTTGCAATGCAGTCACATAATGCAAGCAAACCTGATTGCTTTATATTGTTAAAGATCCAAGTGAACATTTGCAGAAAAAAAGGATGTGACCACTACTGTATTGCTAAAATTCAAACCCAGCAGGAAGACAGAATGCAATGTGATTTCTCCTCCGCTTTCAATTGTATGCAATATTCTTCTACTCACCCTAAGCTAAATAGTTTTAGTAGCACTCTGCAGGGTGAAACAGGAGTCACAGTACACCCAGAGGTATCTGTATTCCAAGTGTATCAATAGCTCTATTTGTAATGTTGGCAAAGAGCTTGGAGACAGTTTGCAATGAAAGGCACCACTTAAACACAGGGCCTGAAATCCTGTGTGTTTTGCCAGGGACTTCAGTTGGTCCTGGATTTCACACCCGGGGTGTTGTTATTAAGATATTTTAATCTTTGTAGAATAAATATGACATATTTTCATTGCAACATAAACTAGCTCCTGATGTTTTAAGTAGGAGCATATTTAGATTGCACCGATTTTGTATTAATTGACTTATACTGGCAAAAAACATAACTTCTAAAATATATGTTTCAACATTACTATGATAGCAGGTAATTCTTTTTTGTTTTGGTAAAGTTACAATTTTTAAGCAATTCTTCTTATTTTCTTTGTAGTTTCCTTTATTTCAACTGCACTAAAACTCTAGTGCATTTTGGAGAGATTATGTTTCTTCTTGGGTGGCTTGAAATCTATGCCTTTGAGGTCTGCCCCTCACAACGCACAAAGTGTGCAATAATCCCCTGAAAATGCACTGTCTGTTGTGCCTTACTGCTTAACATTCTTTGCATGTACTGTACTGCATATTGGCTAAAGAAACTAAAGTGTTCAGCAGAACATTATACTGTAATTATGGATTTATAAGCATCTTTTTCATAATTTGAGCTGGAGGTATCATTTCTTAACTAAAAATTCAATTATAGTGGAGGGGTTTGATACAATTTTTATAATTGTACAATTTTTCCTCGCTCTCCCACACTAGTCTGTCATGTGTCTGAAAAGCCCTATAGACAGAATAAGTCTGTCATGGTCCTCAAAAGCCCTTTATTTGCAGAATTTCAACCATATAATTATCTTCTCTACTAAAAATTTGGGCTCAGGAAGCTTTCCCATTGCATTAACATATGAACTGCTCCCTACAGATTCAACAGAAGGGCTTTTTAAAAACCTAGCACATTAAATAGAGCATATGAAAAATTATTACCTTGAGGAACCTGCAAATCTATGAGTTGAATGAGAAAACAATGGACTACTTCCTCCCATTTCTATATTGAACAAAAATGAAAACAGAGCCATATGGCACATGTGTGCAGCAGAGTTTACTTTGCAGTTAATCCCAGAACAGGACATTTTTTGTCTGTCCACCTGTGAATTTCCACTATTGATAACACTTTCTAAGTATATAAAAACAAGATTCTTCATGGCTTTAATTTATACAGTATCTGCTACACATTAGAAAGCCATCAGTGTTCAAGACTGAAGCACTAGGAAAAAGTGATGTTTAACAAATTATATTACCATATGAAAATGTTTCTTTCTCTTAAATAAATAATGCTGCAACTTCTAAACCTTAAGAATTTTATGCTCTGAATTTGATCAGTGAGGCCATTAAAAATAATACCATATGTTGGACACATCTTTAAAACAGATTTGCCTGATCTGCGAAGGTGGTGGGAAAACACCCTGTCAACCCTCTCAGAATCTCTGCTGTCTCCCAGCTGGACACAGGAATGTAAGAAAACACTAATCTTCCTTCTTCGCATAAATAAAAGAGGGAAACTTGCTTTCAATTAAGGAAGCTAAATTGGGTATGTAAAAAAGGCCTAAAAATGGTAATAGCACCTGCCCAGAAGTGAATTAAAAAAAAAAGACAACCAAAAAATATCTAGCCAGGTAAACACCTTAGCAAGTTACATAACAACCGTTTCATTTTCCATGAATAAACTGAGCTTGAATAGGGTAGGATATAAATCTAGCTAAGAATGATAATGCTCCAATAAACACAACTATCACTTTATACAGATATAGCATGATTCCTTGACTGAGCAACATTTTTTGGTAGGAAGCTGATTGGAAGAGTTACCAAAATTTATTCTAGCAAACTGATTTAATGATCTATAGAGACAGACATATAAATAATAAATAGAACATAAATATTTGGGCATCCCACACATGTTTATATGCAATTTCTTCCAAATTAAGGTCCTGATTCTGTGAACATTTATGAATGTGAATAATTTTATTTATTGACTTGCATGAATAAAGTCACTGAGATGCTTGGGGCAGATGTACATGTAAGAGACACTGTGATAATTTTAAATATGTTTCTTGTACTTAAAATGGGAAATACCAAAAGAATCACGGATGCCTACAGGAAGCAAGTGCCCTGTTGCAGGTGACTGCAGAATTGCCACCCATTGTATATAAATCTTCACACCCACTGCGTGAAAATCATGAACCATGAATCATGTAAGATTGGTTGATTATGTTTTTTAAATAGGAAGTCTACATATGCCATGAACTTTAAACTAAACATTGAAGCTTTTGATTGATATCAGCTACACTCACATACACCAAGAAGAAAATAAAGCTATAAGTGATCATACATTTTTAGGCAGTTTTTGTTATTAGAACCAACAGACTGGTTTTCTAATAAGTAAACATACCTTTTTACATTCATCTGTCTTTTCCTTTATCAGTGTTACAAGTGTAGCCAATTTTCCCTACCATAAATGACTACATGGAAGCAATTTTCAGTCTCTTACTACACACACACACACACACACACACACACACACACACACACACACACACACACACACACACACACACAATTTATTATTCTGTGAGGCCTTGATCCTACATCATTGAAGTCAATGGGATATTTGACACAATGGGCCCATCATCATTTGACACAATGGGCCCATAATCAGGTTGAATTGCAGATTTTATATAATTCTTGAAAACACAATCCAGTGAGGATGGCCACTCGCATGGTCAAGGGGCAGCAGGGGGCCTGAACCTATTCAGCGTCCACAAGAGAAGGCTGAGAGGGGATCTGGTGACCATTTACAAACTCACCAGTGGGGACCAGCAGGAACTGGGGGAGGCTCTGTTCACCCAGGCACCACCAGGGGTTACTAGGAATAACAGCCACAAATTGTTAGAGAGAAGGTTCAGGCTGGACATCAGGAGACATTACTTTACAGTTAGGGCTGCCAGGCTCTGGAACAGACTCCCAAGGGAGGTGGTGCTCTCTCCTACCTTGGAGGTCTTGAAGAGGAGGCAGGGGCGATATCTGGCTGGGATGATATGATCCCAGCACTTGTTCCTGCCCAGGACAGGGGGTTGGACCTGATGATCTGTTTAGATCCCTTCTTACCGTAAGTTCTATGATACTATGAACAGTGACAAAGATGTAGTTCCTGTATGCAGGAGCTCACACTTACTATGTCCTTTGCTTATACACAAGATAATTCTTTTATGTGTAGAGACACATATGTAAATTATGAAGAGCAGGTCTTATGCAACAAGGGAAAGACCATCCTCATGAACTGAGGTGTATTGGCACAAGACTTTACTCTCCAAAAAAAAATTGAAAAAAAAGAAGCAAAACTAGGTGACAGGTTGTTTGCCGGCTATTAGGCCTGACTTCCTCTGAAAGTAAAGGTGTAAAGCAACAGAAAAGTCTGCATCCAGAACTGAAAGTATTTGTAATATTATATAAAGATATTGCTGCAGCAGAAACGGAACAAAGGGCATCACTAAATTGCTGTAAGATATACTGAGCAGAAAGGAAACAGTTAAACAATATCCAGGGTACTCCTGTAACTTAATCAATGATTAGAGGAGGCTTGAATGCTGACCTAATTAGTTTACTACATCTAACCATTTTGAAGCAGGTCCTTTGGGTGACATTCTGGTCTCATTTAAGTCAATGATGAAGCTTTGATTGACTTAGAGATTCAGGATTCCATTGGGATTCACTTGTGCCCTCTGATACATAGATGCCTTTATTCTATATCCTAGAACATTATGTACTGTGGTGTAAATACACAGGAGAAAAGTTTCCAAGCTGTGTGAAATATTTATTCTCAGCAAAAGAGAACAGGACTGATATCTTTACTTCTTAATGTGCATTTTGTGGGAATTAATCCATGTTCAGATGTGTAGCATGACAAAATACTGTTGAATAAAATGTTGAATACATTAATTTCTTACTTACATGCATACCATATGCATGTACTGGATAGTGCAGCTTCATTTTAAGACATAAAGAAAAGCAAAAGCATTTCTGGCTCTGGCTATCAAGTCTAGTGAACTTGATTTCAATGGTGATATGATAAGACTTGTAATTCTATAGCACAGTAGTGCAATGTCAGCCTATGGGTGCCCAATCCATGCATTCTCTATGCAATACCAGGCCTGCTGAAGTCAAAAGGAGTTTTACTATTGACTTCAGTCACTCCAAATTCCCTTCCATGTGAATACTGCTGAAGCAAGAAAGGGAAAACAATGCAGTGGACTAGCTAACCATTCCTTTCCCCAATCCTAAAGTATAACAACTGACTATGCCCCAGTCCCTTTGTAGAACCTACATTTGTATGATAGTTTTCTAGACGGTGGGATTTTATGGGCCAGTACATCATATGGAGGAATTAAAAAATATAGCTGACATCAAAGAGAGGCTGAACTAGAACTGGCAAAAGTTCAGATTTAGTAGTAGTAGGCACTCAAACAAGGCCGGCTTTGATATGTATACCCACCCCCACTGTCATCTCAATATTTCCTGTTTCCATCTCACCTTACAGAAAGGGAAAAAAGCTCTATAAATATCAGTAACAAGCTATTAACTACAAGACTGCCTAGATCATATCATTCCTAATAAAGATGACTTTTCATATGTTAGTCCTAGCATGGTTAATTCATCTATTCTTTTGCGCACGCATAATTTTAGTTTTAATGGTCTGGGCATTATCAGATATATTTAAAAATGAAAAAAAGACAAAAGAAAGTCATTTTTGCCATTTCAGAACTGCTCTATCTGTGAGGCATTATTTTTGATGGACAGAGCATTCCATATTAAAATGCTGAGTATCTTCTATTTATTTTTCTGTCTGAGAGACTTATATAGTGATGATCAATATAGCCTTTTAAACCCTTTGAATCTTCCAGGCCTCCTCTATACATATAGGTAAAGGCCAATGGAATCTAATGTACGATTCATACAATCAATGCCACGCATGCATGACAGGAAGTGCATTTGTGGTATCATGCATTAGATTCAATTGCGCCTCATTGCCGGTGCAGGGGGAGCCCAATCCCAGACTCCCCCTGCACTGGCAAGAAGCAGGTTCTCATGGCTGGGAGCTGTAGGTCCTGCATTTGAGGGGCTCCCAGCCATGGGGCTGCCCATGCACTCCCATGGCTAGGGAATCACTACTAAGGCAATCTCCCCACTCCGGGGGTGGGGTGTGAAACCCCTGGGGCAGAGGGATTATCTTGTGTAGTTTCCCACACCCTGGGGCCCTGGGGATTGTGGAAGCCATGATCCCCAGGGTCCAGGGGTTCCAGGCACCCTCCAATCCCTAGGGCTCAGAGGTGCCTGAAACCCTCAGACTCAGGATTGTGGCTGTCATGATCCCTAGGGCTCAGGGATTTTACATTGGGTATGGTGCACCCCTGCAGCTGGGCACCCCTTCAGTTGACAGGCTTCCAGCCGCAGAGGAGACCTTGCTACAAATTAAAGTTTGACAGCAACCAGCTATAAAGTTAGTACACATTTTTGAGGTCTAAGATGATTGGAGATTTTTATGGATACTTTGAACATGTAGCTTGTCTCCAGATAATGGTATAATTAACCAGTTAATTGCTCAATACCAATAACATGTAGAGGGGGCCTAACATATCTATAATCCCCATTTTACAAATGGGGAACTAAGATTATGCAGAAGGCAGGGTAGATATGCACCTTATAGACTAATCAAATAGGATATATAGAGAGGGCATATGCTTTCATGAACTTGAGTTCACTTTATCAGATGTTGTGAAAGGATAGCATACAGCAGTGCATAAAGCGGAATGTGATATGAATACAAAAGGTGGGAGGGGAGGAAGGAGAGGGATGGGAAGGGAA
>NW_005842863.1:418418-450529 GCF_000455745.1 Alligator sinensis
GCTGGGAGAGGCATACAAGAAAAGAACCCACTAGGAACAAAAGGCGCTTGTACATGTGACGGGGGGGTTAGTCCTCTAAATTGAAATGATAGGTTTTTAATTGTGACAATTAAAAACCCACCATTTCAATTTAGGGCTTCTATCACTGTTACAGCAAGGGGCATGAATGTTTTTAGTTTTTTTTTTCCACAGAGCCTGCCCACCCCCCCATGGCCAGGGAGTGAGCTGCTGGTGGGCTGATTGGCCCCTAAGCTGTAGTGGGGCCTGGTCCTTCCCTCTGCGGTGGTGACGCTCCCTGGGGCCACCCAGGTGGGCTCCTAGTGGGCCAAGGGCTGCCCCAGCTCAATGGTATCTAATCCAATGCTTCCCTGAGTTTGCCTGGGCTTCCAGCACACTGCTTCATTCCTGCCACCTTCTCTGGCTGCCAGCACACCGAGCCACCCTCCTGCTGCCTTCTCGTGCTAGTTTCGGGACAAGCCAACCCATTCTCAGGTGGTCCCAGGAAGTGGGAAGGTGGTACACTGGAAGCCCACTGGGCCCCGCTCCCTGGGCGGGCTTGGGGAGGAGTTGGATCCAGTCGGGTGCTGCCTCCAAGCTGGGGCAGCACCCAGCCCACTAACAGCTGGGTGACCCCGGGGGGGGGGGCACTGCTGCCACAGAGGGAAGGACCAGGGCCACCCACAGCTCAGGGGCTGCTGGCAGGTCACCCCCTGGTTGTAGGCAGACTCCACAAAAAAAAAAAAAAAAAAGATTGGGCCCTTAGCTGCTAGCCGGCCAGGTGCTGTCCCAGCTTGGAGGCAGCACCTGGTCCGATCCAATTCTTCCCCAAACCCGCCCAGGGATTAGCGCCCTGTGCACGTTCTCCACCACCTTCCTGCTGCCTGGGACTGCCCAGGAACAGGCTGGCTTGCTCCTGGGGCACACATGGCAGTGCAGGAAGGTGGCAGGAGGGCACCTGGTGGCCAGAGAAGGCAGTGGGGACAGTGGACAGCATGCTGGAAGCCCGAACGGAAGTTTGGGCACCTTCAAGCTGGGGCAGCCCCAGGCCAGGTAGAGCCTGCTTGGGTGGCCCTGGGGGTGCCACCACTGTGGAAGGAAGGACCATCCCCCCCTTGCAGCTTAGGGGCTACTCAGCTCTCCAGCAGCTCATCCCCCGGCTGTGGAAGGGGTGGGCAGGCTCCGTGGAAAATAAAAGGGATTGGGCCGCTCGCCACTTCTGCCTCCAGTGCACCTCTCTTGTGGGCTGTCAGAGTAAAGACTGCAATGTTATAAGTAGCTATGCTATAAACTAAACTACATGGGGATGTAGTTTAGTTATAAACTAAACTACATGGGGATGTAATTTAGTTTGTAATGTAACAAACTCATTTAAATCGCAAAAAACCCACATCTGTGTAAAGTGTGACACAGTTAAATTGCAAAAATGGGCAATTTTTGTCACATGTACAAGTGCCCAAAGGGTCACAAAAACAAATCTAGGTAATGGGATAAAAATCTGTAATCCCCGTTTAAACCATACTTAACATACTCCAGCCTGTGGATACTTTCTTGTTCTGCAATTTCCTGCTCATGCTGTTTTTTTCAATTCTGCTGCCTGAGAACAGCAATTCTGAGGTCAGTGGTAGAGTGTTCAGGGACGTTCAAGTGTTCTGCTACAGGCTTTTGTGTCTTTTTGCAGCTGATGTCAGTTTGTTCTTTCATTCTTACATGTACAGAGTGCCCTGTCTATCTGATGTAGACAACAGAGGTACACTGTAAGCAGGTAATGGCATATATGACACTGATAGAGTTAGTTGCAGGGGAATGAACCTTGGAAGTTGTATTCTTTGTTATTTGGTCCAGTGATGATGTGGTCTGTATCGGTAAGGGGGGACAGCAGGCATTTGGCTCCACTACAAGGCCTAGTGCCTTGGTGAGAATGGGAGTTAGTTAGTATATTGCTTGAGAGACACCATTTGAGGTTGGGGGCCTGTCTCTAAGTCAGGACAGTTTTGTTCTCCACGGCTCCCTTAACACAGCCATACTTTTCCAGGAGGGATTGGATGGTTATTGTCATAGCCATAACTGCAGTATAGTATAGGATACCAGAAGAAGTAGCATGGACCTCAGCACAGGTATGCAAAACCCATGCGAGAAGGAGGTTAAATTAACCTGCCCCAAGTTCTGTGCTGCTGCTGTTAGACTGCTAATGGTCTGCACTACACTGCAGTATAGATATGTGGCAAGGCATAGAAAGAAAGCAGGGCAGATTTGCACCTTATAGACTATATCAGAGATGTATATGTAGCAGCTTACTTCATCAGATGCTACAAAGGGAGGCAGAATTTATAAATAGAAAACAGTGATTAGAATAAACAGGGTAGGGAAGGGGGAGGAAAAAAGAGGAGGCACTGCTGGGAGAAGCAAGATGCACAGGGGAGAGAAAAACAAAGCAGTTAATCCACTGAGGGGCATGGCATTTATAAAAGCTAATCCAGCTAATGGGATAAGAGTCTTGGTTTAGACCATACTTAACACGATCCAGTCTGTGGATGATTTCTTATAAAGATACAGGGTATGTCTAAACAGTGTAAGGCAGCACTGTGGAGAAATACTGATGCTAGCTTTGGATACGTCTGCAACAGCACAAGGCAGTGCTGTGCAGAGACATTCGTTCAGGCAGAGGGCCATTGTGGACACCTTTCTCGTTTCTAGTTTTGGAGCTGGCTCAATTGCAGTTAGTTTAGCTATCTCTGAATAGCACTGCACTGCACCACACAGGCATATCCTAAATGACTTGCCCTGGATCATTCAGCAGGCTATAGTAGAGCAAGATCTTGAACGCAGGTCTTTGAAATCCTAGGCTTGTGCTTTAACCATTGGGACGTCCCTTGTAAAAAGTGCTGAGTGCCCTCAACTCATTTGAGAATCAATGGAATGTGAGTGCTCTTGGGGCCTTGCAGGGCCATGTTCTAAATCAGCTGTAAAACCTCCTGAATGCTCTCACTGCTGCACCTAGGATGCATCTCCATGAGCACACACGTGCAGTTTGCGGTGCCACAGACCTGTCTGTGGGGCTGCAAATTGCATGCACTGCTAATTAGCAGTCCTGCGGGTTTATTTGACACCAAGAGATCCTGCTGTCACAAAAAATCATGACAGCAAAAAGTGGGGTGGTGCATGTGCAGTTAGGTTAGGGCTGCCAGGCTCTGGAATGGGATCCCAAGGGATGTGGTGCTCTCCCCTACCTTGGGGGTCTTCAAGAGGAGTTTGGATAGATATCTGGCTGGGGTATCATGATCCCAGCACTCATTCTTGCCCAAGGCATGGGGTCAGACTTGATGATCTGTTCAGGTCCCTTTTGATGCTAGAAACTATGAAACTGTGACTGCAGCATGTGTGGCCTGAAACCGGAGCCCTGCTCTGCCCACTGGCTAGGCTCCATGCACCTGAATTGCTGCCACTGAAGCCCCAGGAGACCCCCAGAACCCCAGGTAAGGCTGCTGAGGCCAGCTCAGATACTGACTAAGGCCAGCTCAGGCCCAGCCTCCCCTACCACATCCAGGGCAATCTGCCACACACCACAGCGCATGTGTAGGGGTATGCGCATGGACAACTAGCAGCAGCACAAATATATGCCACTGCTATTTGTCCCTGGGAAAACACACATTCCCACTTGTGGGGATGTGCCTCTAGAGCTCATATTAAACCAGGATACTGTGCATGCTGCAAAGCAACTGTGTTTTCCTTTAGCATATCTAAACAAATAAATTACATTACCAAAATGGAGAAATCAACTGGCTCATGATGAGTCATGTTCACATTGCCGTCTTACACTAACACTACTGACATCATTTCATTTACATAATAGGAGTCACTGTGCCTGACTGAAAGGCAAGCAGGAAAGAAAGAGATTTATAATCATGTACTTGCTGATTGTGTGAATAAGCCTAGCAATATCAGGAAGTTCCTGTGGGAAAGGTGTGAGATATAGTTACATCATTGTTGTTTCCAATGCAGCTGTTCCCAAAGAAACCAAGAAATATCATTCAAGATTTAGTAACCACAATACAAATTATATCACCATTGTACAAAGCTTCTGTTCCTTTTCATTTAAGAAACTCGCCTCAGAGTGCTTTGCAAACATTAACTAAGAATCATGTATACCTTCTGAAGTAGATAAGAAAGTCATTGGATTATCTGTCCCTGGGGCAAAATGTGACAAGTGTTTAACAGTTTCTCAGTAGCCAAGAGCAACCGTTTTAGGTGAGGAAGTGAAGATTAATATTATAATGCAACTGAAACTGAAGGGGCAAATTGAAGGAGTTACATTTTTCTTACATAATTGAGCTTGCAGTAAGGGCATTGGCTAAACACATGCTTTTATAAGACATGTCCTACAATCTCTGACTGATCACAATACGCCACATCCATCGAAACAACAATTGCTCCAAAGTGTTCCCTCATTCCACACAGTGAAATGGTTCAGATGTAATATGAGCGAACAGTGCTACCCCCTAAATCAACAGCATTATTTTGTTTGACAATGAGTTGTTCCTTAACTTTTAACATGATCAAGCTTAGTTTTGTTAGATCTAGCTGGACAAGATAATAATGCCTGCAGGCTTAGGATCCCAAGAGATGATAGTATATGTTTTTCTCTCTCCCTACATGTGTCATCCTCTCTAAGGATGAAATTGGGTTGGTTCATATCACAGTGTAGAGTCATTAAAAAACAAAAAACAACCCTCATTCATATGGTGCAGCTGTCATCAGTTACCCTCTGGTGCAGACTAACTACCGTATTTTCTTGCATAAAGAACACTCCCACATGAAATGCCTTGTTTTTGAAAGGCAAAATGAAGAGAAAAATATCTTTCCTTGAAAATGCTGGTAAGTAGCAGTAAATAACTGCATAACAGCAACTAAGGAGGCCAGTGTGCCCATTATGCTGTTGCCTCTGGAACACATGCAGCCTTACTTTCCCTTTCTGCACAGAAGAGGCTAATGCTGCAGAGATTGCTTAAATTACCAGAATCCCTCACTTATAACACTGCTACACCCAATTTCCAGCAGCTGATTTTGGAAATGGTGCATGTTATATGTGAGAAAATATGGTACATGGGATTAAAACAAGTAGGCTGAACCCTAACATTTGGACAACAGTGAATGAAATTCTATTACATAGCTCTGAGTCTGCTTTCATTTTTTGATAAAGCTTTGAATGCCGGATTCTTCCTTTAGTACAGGTGAGATTTCAGCTTTCACTTGTGTTTGCACCAGTTTTACTTTACTCACTTTTTATTAGAAAAGCTAAATTGGGATTTTCATGCCAGACTGAAACAAAATTCACTGCAGCTGCAAGGGAAGCACTCTATAAAGCTGCAGCTGCAAGAATGTCATCAAAGAAAAGACCTCCTGGTTTTAAAACATAAACAGATAGAGTGCCCGTGGCTCTCAGCAGGTCATCACTTATGACACCGCAGGAGAAGGTTCCAAAGCAGGAGGAAAGGTCCATAAGTAAAAAATAATAATCTGTGGGCTTTAAACTCTAAGGAACTCTAAGGACTCTAACCAAATCTAAATTATTTCTACAGATGCCAGCCAACAGAGGCTCCTGAACTATGCAACTAAAGTATATCCCCAGAAGCAGATGTCCCTTGGTATTACTAGACTGGTCAAAACTGCTCTTTTTCCAGAGACAGGCTCACAGACTCAGCCTGAGCTCAAAGGAATAAGATCAGGTGACATGCACCTTCAAACAGAAGATGGCTCCTTACCTGCATGAAGTATCTTTCCATAGTAAAAATCAACTTAAGGAGAAAATATCCCTGAACTTAGCGTGATTTGGGTCAGGCAGTTCAAGTGAGAAATGAAGTGGCATAGAAAGGAAAAACTTATATTGAGGTCTTTTAAAAAGAAGTGGTCAGTTTAATAATAGATTTTATACTATTACTGAAGTGCATAAGGAAATGTGCTTCTTAAAAGATATACACTGTCTCATTTTGCTTAAAAGAAAGATTGCAAAAAAGTCTCTCTTCCAGTCCTTATGGACTTTGCCAGGACAAGCAGCATCATATTACAGGAAATAAATGAGAGGAAAGATAACTCAAAATGTGTTTGGTTGCCATCTACTTGTTCATTTGGGGGTTTTTTTCTAAGTGCAGCCGATGAGTAAAAAGAATATAAATCAATACAGCACACAAACTGAAAGCTTCATTTAAAATCCAGCCTGTAAGAAGGGTTACAAAACTTTTCTTCACTTGCTCGTGCTCAACCCACTGACTGACTTGGGTGCATCTCTCAAACTGAGAAGCGTGGAAACGGTGAAAGTGAAGCTGATTTACTACAACTGCCACAGCTGAAAATGTTAATGAGAAGAGCAAAAATCTGAAAACAGGATGCAGATATACAAGGAATTTATGGTAAAAAGGGTAATTTTTTTTGCATGTCATCTACTCTGCAATAACTTCCTGAGTTTAGACTGTTACCATGTTTAATGGAAACTCAGTTGTGGTAACTCTTTCATTGATAGTTATGTTGCCATGCTTTAGCTTTCACTTACTACGAGGCAAGACTATGCAAATGGACAGTGACAGAGCAGCTTGTGTATGATAATGCCCACCTTTTACCTCACAATAAATTGTTTACATGTTTGTATCCATATTTGCTAAGTAAACGGACCTTCATGTAAATAAGAAGTGGATCCATTAGTCTAAATTTGGTCTCAAATTCCATCTCCCAGTATGCAGCCATTGCACAGGGCAATGTCTGCAGTGTGTACATTAGGTATGTGTGCCATGTGTGAGGTGGTAAAAATGAAATCTTTCCAGGCTGATAGTGGAAGCAGCTGTTGGAAGCCTGAGGCTGCTGTAGCTTGATCCATGCCCCTGTGAAGGTAGATAACAGAAGAGGGTGTCTAACTGTGGGTCTTGTGATCCCACACTTAGTACTTCCGTACCTAGGGATTTATCTAAATCATGCCAGAAGTGTACTGGGCAGCGGTCCTATTAATTTTGCTCTTTCACTGTGCGCTGCCCTCGATGCTGAATGGCCAGGGGTCCCTGGTGGCCCCGCTGCTTGCTGTTGATCAGATGGGAGGAAAAAATTGTGACATATTTAAAACTGCAGATTCTGCCTCCTGGTCAATCCGGAGCAAGCAGTGAGTGGCAGGGCTGTCAGGTTCCCTCAGCCAATCACCAGCAGAGGGTAGGAGGTGGGGTGTGTGACAAAAAGAGCAAGATTAAAGGAGCCTTTGAGCAGCACACTTCTGGTGCAATTTAGGTAGATCGCTACTCCATACCATATTCTGCATGCTGACCCACAAGAAATTCTGTACAACAGTACTCTCAGCTGTACAAAAGTGTGAATATTTTACACATATTTCACACTGAGCTCTCCTAAAGTGATAGAAATGCAGTGGTTCCAGTTATCTAGGGCTTGTGAAGGAAGAGGTAGGATATGCCTATTAGGGTACAATCCTGCAAACACATCATGTAGTTCTATTGATCACAGATAATATCACACTCTTTTTAATGGAATGATTTACAGTAGTATTACAGAAATCATAGAAATGTAAGGTAGAAAGGACCTTAAGAGGTCATCTAGTCCATCCCCCTTCATTGAGGCAAAGTAAGCATACCTACACCACCCCTGACAGATGTTTGTCTATCTTCTTCTTAAAGACTTACAGTGAAGGAGATGCCACAACCTTCCTAGGTAGCCTGCTTCTTTCTTAATGTATGGTATCCAACAGTGAATATCATACTCCAGCCGAGACCTCTTCAACATCAACTACAGAAAAATATTTATCTCCTATGTCTTGCGTGATGGTCCTGTCAGTACATCCCAGAATTAATTATGTTTACTAAGAAAATCCTCAGTGACCTTTCTCGGACATCTATTAGATCTCCTCTGTGCCACTGAAATGGTGTGAAGGAGGACATTTTAGGAACTAGCTTAAAACTGAAAAGAGAACTGCAGATAATTTACTCAAGTTTAATCAACTCAGGTTGATCATACTGGATTGATTAAACTTGATATAATTTATACAGTGATGTGGACTGCATAAAATTGTGTATTTTACAACTGTTGTTGTATTACTAATATTTTTAAATATGCACCCAAAATAAAGTCTAAATGAAAGAATGTCAATGACTGAGAGTCAATTATTTGAATTCCTGCAAAACATATTTGTGCAGAATGAAAGGCAGATATACAGATGGATATTAAAACCAGAGGTTGCAAATTTACTTATATTTCACTTTAATGGGAAGGGCACTTAAACCTGCTCACTCTTCTGTCTAAAAAACAGGCAATCAAATACAGCACAGAGCAATACTAACCAGGCTTCTGCCATATAGCAACATTTAGGGGTGGCCCCATTCAGTCTAATGCCAAGCATTCAACACATCTCCTTAATCCTCACACCCTCCTTCTGAAAAGAATAGGAGTATTTTTGATGAGTCCCTCAGTTTGCAAAGACTCACAGTCTTCCCTTTTTTTTGACAGACTAGTTAGCCAACTTGACAGCTCTTACTTATGTTTGGCTCTGTAAAACAACTACAAGTTCTGACAAAATTATAATCTTTGCTTATTACAGTTTCAACTTTCTTTTTTTCCACCTCTTGCTTATACATCTGAAAACAGACTTCTAGGATGACAAACAACCCAACAGACGCCTATCATTCTTTCTGATCTCTGAAACAGCTGACCTGTCAGACTCAGAACATCCTGGAAATGCAGATCAATAAATTCATTATAGGGCAGAAAAGGCGGCTGAATGTCCAGAAAGCATTTATGTACAAAAAGGAAGAAAAGCACAAGAGCCCATCAGCTCTCCTTTCCATGTAGAGCTTCACCAACGGATAATTTTGAGAAGTGAGGAAACCTCTTCCAGTCACTTATTCCCCATGACAAACCAGCAGTAGCATAACTAATGGTGGGCAACCTGGGACACTAACTAGCCTTGGGTGCCCACTTCAGCTACATACAGACGTTCTGGTTCTACTGGGAGAATGACTGCTCTCCCAGTAGAAATCATGAGTGTATATGGCATTTTAGCATTTTTCCCAGAGCAAAAATGGCAGTTCCAGGAGAAAAATGGCCCAACTCCAACCAGGTAGAAGTTGCTCCTGGGAGAGCTTCCTCCAGGAGAACCAACATATACATACATTCCTACCGCTGAAGTCCTCCCAGGGGCTAGGAGGAGTGGAGTTGAGGGAAAAACTCCAATACCTTCCAGAGATCATGGTGACTCTGGTCTGGAGAGGGTGAAGTGGAGACTAAGAAGAAAGGGGAAGAGCAGGCACCAGTTGCCCCCTCCCCATCCCGAGCTTCTCACACACCAGAGTCTCTTGTGTGGGAGACAGGCAGTAGGCTTTGCTCTGCTGCTCCACACGCTCAGCTCCTAAGCACAGGGAGCAGCACCCCAGTCTTAGAAAGGTTCAAAGAGCAGGAGAGAGGGGGCAGTTACAGGCTCAGGGTCTGTACTGATCCTTCTCCTGGAATCATTTCTAGCAGTAGAACTTTTCCACTGCTGGAAGTGAAAGTTTATACATGACCCTAAAGGGGTTGTAAGAATGGCAGCTGTCATTGCTGCTGGCACAATAGCCAAAACCTGTTCAATCCCTATCACTGCCACTGCTGGCCAGGGTGCAAATCTTGGTTGTTATGCCCCTGCAAACCAGGCACAATCTTCTTGTGCATTCTGGTTGAAGAGGCAGTAAGGAAGTCAGCGGAAAGAAGATTACAGAAAACTTAAGCCTGTTCTTTTCTTTTCTGGACCTCAGGGGTTTTCTACTCCCTCTTGGTCTGATAAAAAATTCCTTTCATTGAGTCAATGGATGGGAGACACTGCAGGAGTACAACATGTAATTTCTTATTCACACAAATAGTTTACACCAAAGGGCTTAATTACATGATTAAGTATTTGCAATTTTGAACCCAAACTTTGTGAATCTATTACTGTAATCTTTTTGATGCATGTAAAAACTATAAACGCAACATGTGTTCATTGCCATGAGCACAGATTTCAAATGCTACAATAACCTGCCCTCTTGCAGCTGAATACTGCAGTTTATATTGTCATTTTTCTCTATTGGGTTTGATATTACAGTCTTTGCTCAGCAAAAACTTTTCTTGAGTTCACTTTCAAATGGAGTTCAGCTTGAGAAAGAGTGCAGGATCTATCTTATTACTTATCGTTTATTCTAGAGCTGCTGTAAAATGTATATACATATATCAGATTACTCATGTAGTTTCAATTAAGTTACTTGAGTCAGCAAGCCCAAATACATTAAACAGTTTACAAATTAAGATATTGTTGTTTTAAATCAGTCCCACTGTGTTTTTCAAAAAATGCAAACAACATGCACAAAATTAATTTATTTTTCCCTGCCCTTTTCCTGCATAAAGATACGTAGCATAATTTCCATGAAAGAAAAAATGAAACCCAAATATATGATGCCAGAAGATTTATGGTACAGTATTAGAATCATGGCACATAACTGTATTATAACTCTCTATAAGCTGAAGTACATTTCCATCAAGTAGGGCCTGTAGAGTGGAATACTCCGCTCTGGTATTACAAGGGGTTCTATTTCAGTTTAATTTTTGAAAATGGTAATTTCAATAAATTTATTGACTAGAAGGGGTGAAAAATAGAAAGCTCCTTTCGATATCACACATGCGTATGCAGCATACTGCATCAGCATGCCTTATTCAGTGAAGAGAAAACATGACGCGCCAGGTGCACCAACTCATCTTACACTACAACTTTACATAAATCCCCTGCTTAATCCTTTGGGTTTATATTGCTCTTTGAGCTGGGTAAGGGAGCAGTGTGAAAATGCTCCTAAAGCCTCAATGTAAATGTTTCTTTAATCCTATTAAAGCCACAAAACAGGCCCAGCTGAATGAGCAGGAAACTGAGCTAAAGAACTCCCAGTGACCCCGTCACTACTGTCGCTCTTGGCACTGACCTGGTAGTCACAAGTTCACCCTAAGAATGGCCTGGATGATGTGACACTGTCTAGATTCAGAACCCCAGTAACAGCAGCCTTAGAACTCACATGTATATATCAATTGGAGGTCATTATTTTGTAAGAGCATGCTGCTTCAGACTGTTAACATAAACCCAAGTGATTAAAACATTGTTGATACGGAAGTAGGAGATGTAATTAAATGGTTTTAAACGCATCCTTTTTGCACAGACAGATAGCCCTGATCTTTGTGAAAAGTGTTTTTCCTATATATGGCAGCGAATTCAGCCAAAAATGATACAGGTTTATTGTTTTTCTTTTAAAGTCAGAGGAGGCAAAAAGCAAAAGAAAAATAGTAGAGGTGATACCACACTTTAAAAACTGGGAAACTGGTCTGTTAAAATGTGTTGGTGGTAACATTTGGGGCTTGGACTCTCATTAATGTGGCCCCTGGGAAAATATAAACACTTTTCCTGAAATTAAATCTTGAGTTTGCCCACCGCAGTCTTGTTTTCAGCTTCAGCTGCTGGCACTTTAGCCTGCAATTGAGGCCTTGCATCAAATGCCAAACCAAACATTCGGGAACAAGAATGGTAATGACACCCTATTTTGCTCTAAGTCATGTTAAAACGTATAAAGTAAAAAAAAAAAAAAAAAAATTAAAAGAAACCACAGATCTTGAGATTCTTTTAAATGATTAACCTAATTTTCTCAGTCTCTCCTACTTGTATTTGTCTTTAAATAACAGTTTATCAATGGAAAGTAGTAGTTGATTCTTGAAATCAGAAACATGTTTAAGAAACCACAGATTTCTAATTTCTTATAACCTATACCCTCTGATGATCACCAAGTGACACAAGATAACATGGACTATATATCTAAGGGTACACTGAAACCACGTGGTTTACATACTTGTTTTGGATATGTGATTTTGCTTAATGATTACTATTTTAGAATAAATAATATAAATGGAACTTATGAAGACTGGATTTATAACATGAATTTTGCCTATTGTAAAATACATGGTTAATTCCCACTACTGATCTTGGGGCAAAAAATAGTGACTTCAAAAAAATTCCATATGTGAATCAGTAAATGAAAAGTTACCCACTTACACCTGAAAGGTTTTGGGGGGTTTTGGGTTTTTTTGTATGCATTCTGCATTCTCACACTTTTGGAATATACTGATGGAGGAACATCTCACTGCATCATCCATAGAATTTTTCATGCATCCCTTCTTATCTCTGCCCTCCCTACTGTTCCTCAGTATTCTGATGTCCAGACTATAGAAAGAAGAATGGTGCTCCAGTCACCTCTGCTTTTTGCAGATTACGCAAGTGGCAACAGCTTTCCTTACCTGGTTACATAGATTAATCTAGCACACTGGACCCAAAACATGAGGTTTCCCCTGACCTCCAGGGGTGGAACAAAGTGTTTGTTTTGTCTTATATATCTAGGCTGTAAAAGCCATTAGGCCCAAGTTGTGATCTTTGCTCTTCAAGCCTACTATGGGTGGAGAGAATTAATAACTAAGATGTATTGTGATAAAATAAATAAGCTAACATTTCTAACACTAATCCTAACTAAGAAACCACCTTAATGGACCACTGTCAGGACTATTATGACACTGGAAAGAACAGAGGTAACCGAAAAACATCTGTCCCTTTTCTCACTCTCCTTTATTTTAAAGCATCACTGTCTCTGAATATTCACAGAGAGTGTAGCCATGAGCAAAAGAGGGTGTAAGCACCTTCTAAGGGTTAATGCTAGGAAATGTTCCACTGCTTCAGCTGTATTGCTGGTGTCTGTAAGAAGTGGGAGCATGAAAAGACTCCCTGAAGAAAAGTATAGTAGGACCTATTTTTTCTTCCACAATACTTCATGTGAATGACAAAATCTCTTGCATTATATTGCTGGGAGTAATCCTTAAAAGCAACACTGGAATATATAAGTTTAAGTGTTGTGAAATAATTAAGTGTCAGATTGTGGTCCAGCCAACACTGCTGTGTAGGAGCCCTCCACCCTCATTTGCAGACTCCCTTGAGCTTGGGTCTGGATTCATGGGATAAGCAGATGCTGCATAGTTGCTACACCTCTCCTTAAACAAGTGGTTGGGGAGAGGGCAGAGATCTCCAGACTCTCTGGGTAACCTATGTGGCAGGCCAGTAGGGGGTGCTCCTGTGCTGAGCCACCCACCTCACTGCACTCGACCACCTACCAAGCTCAGAGTGCCTCCTTGGAGGCACCTCATGTCTGGCCGACCCCCTTCCTGAAGCACACCAGCAAGCCTCAGGGCAATGCTGCCACCACTCACGACTCTTGGTCTGTTAGTGGTTCTGTGCCCCACGAGGTACACAGACTTTATAGATCTGAAGGGTACTCGACCCACTGCAAGAACTTGGGATGCTTCCCTTGGTCTGAAGCACAAATAGTGGTCTCCCTTAGTCAGCTGGACCAAGGGGACCCTGAGGCATAATCTAGACCCTCTACCAATAAGTCTCCCATGCTAGGTACAGAAGAGAACTGTATTGATTACATGTAGGTTTGGAATAGGGTACAGAGTAGAGCAATATCAAAGAATAACCCTTAGAGCAAACAGTGGTATGGTAGCCTTTGATCATGCATCTGAGTTACTGCAGGCTATATATCTAGTTAGATTTCAAGTAGCTTACTCACAAGTATCATCCAGAAGCTGACAGAGCTTTACTCTGGAGGCAGGCAGTTTGTAGTGTGTCCATGTGTTTCAAGAGAGAGAGAGCTGCAGATGTCTAGCTCATCCCTGTGTCTTCATCATGGCTGCCACCACCCCTCCTGGGCAGCCTTTAACTTATATAGACCTTATGACCTAATTTACCTGATCCAATGAAGGCTAGTAGTTGTTGGCTGGCAGCCAGCCAATTTGAAATGCATCACTGGTTCCGGGTAGACTGGCAGGGTCTCTAGCTCCCCTCCCAGTCCTGATGTCATTGCTTAGAACAATAGGGAGTTTAAGCCTCCCCACCCAGGTGTGTGAGGCCAGTCATGTAGGCAAAGGGAGCAGGTTTCCCCCTCCCTCAGGAATGTATCCAGATCAGGTTACAACTCAGGGTTACCTGAAGCAGATGGGGGCAGGGGTGCCTGCCCTCTTCAGTGACCATAGTAACCACATTGTCAGATAGGTAATAATAAGCCTGATAGCAGAATCTGGGGAGAGACTGAGATGGCATTCTGCCACAACCTGTTCCAGAAGTTTATTACCCTCCTCATAAGACAGTTTTCCCTAATATTGAACTTAAACTTCCCTTGCTGCAACTTGAGACCATTGCTCCTTGCTCTGTCATCTGCCACTGAGAACAGTCTAGCTCCATCCCCTTTGGAAACACCCTTCAGACAGTTGAAGGCTTCTATTAAATCCTCCCTCAATCTTCTCTTCTCTAAACTAAATTAACCCAGTTCCCTCAGCCTCTCTTCTGAAATCATGTGCCCCAGCCCCCCTATTTTCACTGCCTTCTGCTTGACTCTCTCCAGTTTGTCTATATCCTTTCTATAGTGGGAGGCCCAAAACTGAAAACAGTACTCCATATGTGGCCTTACCAGTGCTGAACAGAGGAGAAGAATCACTTCCTTTCAGCTGCTGGCAACACTCCTACTAATACTGCCCAGTAGGCCATTAGTCTTCTTCTCAACAAGGGCAAACTGTTGGCTTATATTCAGATTATTCTTTACTGTAAGGGTGAACAGCAGAGTTTCTCTATGCCTGGAGAAGGGTACTTGTGCCCGAAAGCTTGCAAAGAAGTTTGTTCCAACTACTCAGTTGGTCTAATAAAAGATATCACATCTGTTCAAAGAACCCTGCCTGCCTATGTCCTTAGACCAACACAGCTACAACCAAAAACCCTACAGACATAAGTGAAGGGCAAAGATTTTTGTGGGTTGTACCTTTCATTGAACCAACTGCATGGCTGGGATAGATTTAGACAAGCGTTTGAATGCATTCAGAACCCAAAGAAGAAATCACTACATTTGAATTCTTTCTGTTACCAAGATTACAAGTAATCTTGAAGGTTGGGTACTAACAAAAGTGAAAGAAACTGGTCTACAGCCTGATCTTTTATTTGCTTGCACTTCAAAACACATAAAAAACCCTTTTATCACAAAGTCTATCTGCCTACTTTTGACAGCACATAGGTTCTCACTGTAATAGGAAGCCAGTGACTCCCTGTTACTAGGGAGAAGGAGCTGGCATGGGGGAACTGCTCACTAAAGAGTAGCAAAAGGACTGGCTGCCTGGATAGCTTAAGCTGGAGAGGTGCTTATTCCTGAGGTAGTATCACGGCAATAGTCTGCTAGGGCAGAGAGGGGTGAGGACAGCAGTCTACCTACTGCAAGGCACAGTAGTACTGCCAAGCCAGGCATTTAGCTCCTATCACCTGCAGCTGGAAGCAGCTCAAGAAGCCAAATATAACTATTTGCCTAAGGTAAGGCAACTGTGGTGGCTGGGAGATCACAAGACCTGGATGGGCAGGACCTAGGCCCTATTGGGTGCCTATACATGTGCCAGGAGGCTGCTCTGACACCCTGTAATTACAGCAGACTTGATTAATTAAGTCTGTTGGAGCATGGTAATTACCACGCTCCAACCAGCCTTTGCGTCTCATGTATCAGTGTCCCTATGCTTCAAAATGGTGGCAGGGGTGCTTTACTTAAAGCTCATTCAATAGCACTCCAGGTGCTTTGATTAGAGTGGCTCTCAGAGACACTTTAATTAAACCCCTCCTGCCCTGGAGCACATGTAAAAAAGCCCTAAGAGCCCAGGGCTTGAGCCCAGGAGTCTGTCTCTGTAGACTGCCAGGGAAACAGCTCCTCTGTGATGGCCATACCTGAAAGGCTGCCTGAGGAATCCTAAGCTCTATGATGCTAAGAAAGAGACTGCTGCACTACACCAAGGCTGTGAGATCACTGGAAGACTTACACCGGGTGGCTTACTAAAAAGGAACTGTGGGGGTTGCCTGTGAGCAGGATTTTCTTATATAGCCAGAGGGCTGAACTTTTCTGTTATGATCTGCACCAGTGGACTGTAGGGGTGGTTTGGAGGTCCCATTAGTGCCTGAGAAGCATGGGACTTTGAGCTCTGCCAGCGGTTAGGCTTAGGGCATTGACCATGCCAGAGGGCCTGGAGCCCTAGCAGTGTGGAAACAACATCCAGGGAGCCCAGTATTGCTGGGAGGGGTGAGAATCAGGCCATGGCCCCAAAGTCCACAGGGGCGGAGCCCAAAGCCCAGAAGAGTGAGACAAGGGACAAGGGCTCAAAGCCCCAGGTGGGGCAGAGACTGATCAATAACCTATATGCCTGATAGAATAGAGGAAGAGACTGGGGCCGAAGGCTCACTGAACTGTTCAACTGTCGACATGTGTGAGGCATGGGTGTGGTTAGAAGGGAGGTCGGAAGTCAAAGATAATCAACAACACACAAGGTGAACAGCGGCATTGTGTGGACAAGTAGGCCAGACCAGCAAGACTAGGGGACGATCCTGCCAGCTGTGGCCCTCAGCTCAGCTACATTCACCTATACTGGCTGGGAAGACTTGAGAGATGGGAGGAGGTTGGCACAGTTTAGCAACAGGTCTTCTTGAAATTACTGAATCCTCCAAATTTCCCTCTAGACTACATCTCATATTTATAGATGGTTGATTCTAATATTTTAATAAATGATCTCTAATTGGTTCTATTTAAATTTGTTTCACTGAAATTCTTGGAATTAGACTGAAGCTCTTGTAGCTGTGAAAGGGGTCAATTAGTTGGGATTTATGTTTCTGTGACAATTAACCTTCTGGAGGGAAGGATTCTTACCTTCTTACTTCACCATTATGAAATGCTGCTTGCCCTCATCCTGTTTTTCCCATACCCAAAATGCACAGTCCTCTGTTAACAAGGCTGCTTTGGTGTGGCATCTGTGAAGGAGTGAGACAAAACTCACAACATGGAGGGCCAGCAGGGCTGCAGCTGGAGACCGGAAAGGAAGGAAAATACCCACCCAACTTCCGAAGCAGCCTCTCACTCAGGATTGGAGGAGGAAAGCTGCCCAAAGGTATTTCCAGTCCCAGAGAGGGGTCAGTTCCCTGCAGGCCGCAGGGAGAGAGGAGTGGCTGAGCGTCTCGGCAGGCAAAGACTGCAGAACGTGCCTGAGGAACGCTGCGGGAGTGACCCTGAGGTAGAGCCTTCCTGCACATGGGAGAGACCCCAAAGAGACTGTGAACATTCATAGGGGTGCAGGGTAGGCTAGCACATAGCAAAAATGGACTAAGGGTTTTTTTTGTCTGGATTATGGTGATTGGGATGTTGAGCACCTGATCACGAGTAAAAGGGACATTGCAGGAGCCTGACAAGAAGGCTGAGAAGCAGCCAGGATTTTCTGTGGGTTTTTTTTGCTGTTTCTTTTGATTTTCTTGAGCACAGTCCAAGACTGGACCCTGGAAGGGTGTACCCAAAAGAGGCCCAAGGACACCCTGGGGTAGAGGCCCAAAATAAAGCCACAACAGGCAGCACTGTGACTTGGCTGTGGAAGAATATTGTGAACACCAACTGGAGAGGCTAGGCTGGGGTAAAGGGGAGGTTTCGGAGCCCCACAGAAGAAACAGGGATCAAGACCAGGCAGGATCACCATGGGCAGTGCCTCCTGGGAATATATATGTCATCAAAGTCATGGCAGGCGGGAAAACATAAGATCCACTTCCTCGCAGACCAGGTGATCCAGAGCCAAGGTCTACCCTGTCGCCACCTGTAGGCAGACAAGCTCAGGGCAGTGCTAGCATAATAATAATGTGCCCTATAATACCTATGATTGTCACACTATCTATAAACTTAACCAAAATACATTTATTATAGCAAAACAACATCTAAAACATTTGGTTACATCCATTATAAGCTAAGGCTACAATATTTGGATTATTTAATGTATGGTCTTCTTTTATACTGTCTCTTTTCAAGCTTTGTGCTCTGTTTAACTGCATCTCATTATTGGTTTAGTTAGACATGTTAAGGGCTTCCTTTATTTGCTGGCCAAGCTAGTTGTCATGTATGTAAAAGTTCACTCTACAGCTTAGCCACACTTCTGCAGCCTAACCTAGGCCCCAAGGCTGTTATACTTCAGGACCCAAAAATGAATGGACTTCATTTGAAAGCTTGTCTAAGTCTATCCTAACCATGCAGTTAGTCCAGTAAAAGATACCATCCACAAAAATCCTTGCTTCTCATTTCCTGGAACATTACAGCTGAAACATCATAGCTATAATGTCACTCAACCCTATGAAGAAGAGAAGTGATATTTAGGGTCAACAAACAACTATCATCTCCTACGAAGATGATGTTTGAACAAACTGTCTGATAATTTTCTTGTTTTCCAAGAACATTGCATAGTTCTAAGCCAATCTTAGCTGGAAGTTATATCTCTTGTTTTCCTTTCACTGAGCTACTTTCCTTCATTAATTTGATATATTCCTAAATATAAAGGGATTTACGATCTAGAATATTGTTATGAAGAGAATGACATATTGTATACTAAAACATGTCACAGTACTCCTGGCAATATCATAAAATTAAAGAATTGCAATATTATATCTTGTAATATTAAAAACAAGTAAGGGAGAATTTGTAGTCTAATCAGAGGTCAGCATCCTAAAACCTGCGGGCCAAATCTGACCAAACAAATGATTATCCAGCCTGCAAAACTGGGACATTGGTGGCAGTTCAGAGGAAGGGAAACTGGTAGTAAGGAAAGCAACTGCAGTGGTTGGGTTGCAGGTAGAGGCCTGCCTCTGGACGAAGCCTTGGTAATTCAACCACTGTTCCTAAAAGGTTGCCAACACTTGATCTAAAATGTTTAAGAGACATATAATTGACCTTTTCATGCTGATTTATATGGAGAAATAACACCATAACTATGTAAGGGTACAGATAGCTTCTATTTGGCCAACCTTTGAGTGAATTACACTGAGTTCCTAAGATCATTTCAACAACCAGAGGGAATTTACTGCCTTTCCTCAAAAAGGTGGATAAGTGTCATTTAAGCAAATTAAAATAACTCTCAGTTTGTCTCTCTCTCTCTCATATTCTATTGCAGAATTTATTTGGAGTGATTCAGAGGGCAAGACGCTCCATATTCCACTTAAAAATCTTTTTAAAAATCACTTAAAAGTGATGTAGTATAGTGGCAAACCTTTTCTATTTTCTTGTAAAATCGTATCTCTGGGTATGTTTACACGTGCTTTTATGCATGCTAAACTTAATGCACATTTGACTAATGCATATTATGGAGATTTAGGCGTATGTCTACACTTGCATGCACTAAGGCACATTAATGCAGTGTGCAGACTGATTTAGGACTAAAGTTTATTCCCAAATCAGTTGACATACACAGTGTTAATGTGCCTTAGCACATCCACATATGCATTAAGATGCTTTAGCTATTCACACTTAAAATTTAACACGTGCTTTTGCAGGTATAAAATTTAGGCGCAAATAGCCTAAAATCATCATTTTTAAGGTGCATTAAGGATGTGCATGTATAGACCCATGCCCTTAATGTGCCTTAAAAATGGCAAATGTGCCTTAAATTGGCATGTGTAGACACGCCATCTTAGGAATGGTTTTGGATGTCCTGCCTTCCATGATCTTGCTTTGAGCAGTTGGTTGAATTTGATGACTTCTTGAGGTCCCTCTCAACCCTACTTGTGTTTTATAGATTCTACGCCACCATATCAGAAAATTTGTTCCTTCAACTATTGTGGAGGGGGCACTTTTACTGATGGCCATCATTCCTGAAAGATTAAGTAATCCTTCTTCCAGGTCTTGGTGACAGTGCAAGGCCTGAGTTCAAATTTGGGGCGGGGTTTGGTTCAAGCCCACACCCAGAAACCTTGGAAAAATCCACTTTACTGGGGGCTCCTAAAAGAACAACTCCACTCGCAGTTACAAACAGAATATGACAGTTTATTAAAAGCAAATAAAAATAACTAAGTCCTATCAAACTCCAACCCCCACTATTAGATACCATTGTCATTGTTCAGCCACTCTGTCACTGTTATTGGGAGAGACTGCTGCTGGGGCCAGCACTGTGCTGAAATGTGCTGCCTGCTTCTGCTGTTGCATAGAGAAGCACCACTGGGGCCTCCATCACCTCTGGGTGCTTGGGGTCATTGCTGAAGGTACACCCTATGGGATGTCAGCTATTGGTATCACTAGTAAGACAACTTCAGCTCTTCCTTATCAGTGAGGGTTTTACCAGTCTCAACAAACCAGTGAGGGTTTGTTGCAGGTAGGTCTTGCTCGACCAATCTCATTTCCTTCTACAACCAGGTGACCTATCACTTGGACAAGGAAGAAGAGATTGATGTCATATATCTTGACTTCAAAAAAGCCTTCAATCTGGTATCCCATGATTACCTCTTGGCAAAACTGGCCAATTGTGGCTTTGGGTCCACCACAATCCGCTGGCTGGGAAATTGTCTCAGTGGTTGGACCCAGAGGGTAGTAATTGATGGAAGTCAATCATCATGGTGCCCTGTGAACAGTGGGGTCCCCCAAGGCTCTGTCCTTGGACCCATATTGTTCAGCATCTTCATTAATGATGTGGACATTGGAGTCAGAAGTGGACTGGCCAAGTTCGCCGATGACACCAAACTTTGGGGCAAAGCATCTACACCAGAAGACAGAAAGGCGATCCAGGCTGACCTGGGCAGGCTTAGCAAATGGGCGGATGAGAACCTGATGGTGTTTAACACTGAAAAATGCAAGGTTCTCCACCTTGGGAGGAAAAACCTGTAGCATCCTTATAGGCTCAGCAGTGCTACACTGGCTAGCACTACAGAAGAAAGAGACTTGGGGGTCATCATTGACCACAAGATGAACATGAGCCTGCAACGTGATGCTGCGGCTAGTAAAGCGAGCAAAACGCTTGCTTGCATCCATAGATGCTTCAAAAGGAAATCCTGGGACGTCATTCTCCCCTTGTACTTGGCCTTGGTAAGGCCACAGCTTGAGTACTACATCCAGTTTTGGGCTCCACAATTCAAAAAGGATGTGGAGAAGCTTGAGAGAGTCCAGAGGAGAGCCACATGCATGATCAGAGGTCAGGAAAACAGACCTTATTATGACAGGATGAGAGCCATGGGGCTCTTTAGCCTGGAAAAGTGCAGGCTCAGGGGTGATCTGATGGCCACCTATAAGTTTATCAGGGGTGACCACCAGTATCTGGGGGAATGATTGTTCACCAGAGCGCCCCAAGGGATGATGAGGTCGAACGGTTACAAACTACTGTAAGACCGATTCAGACTGGACATAAGGAAGAATTTCTTTACTGTCCGAGCCGCCAAGGTCTGGAACAGCCTGCCATTGGAGGTGGTTCAAGCACCTACATTGAACACCTTCAAGAGTAAACTGGATGTTTATCTTGCTGGGATCCATGACCCCAGCTGACTTCCTGCCCTTTGGGCAGGGGGCTGGACTCGATGATATTCCAAGGTCCCTTCCAACCCTAATGTCTATGAAATCTATAAAATCTATGAAAAACAAGAATGACCTCTGCAATTTCCCTGGGATCTGCCCTTAAAAAACAAAACCAAAAAACTGCAGGCCACTCTACTGCTGACCTTGACCCAAGTCATAGTCAGTACCGATGCCTTGGTAATCCACATACAGTTGTCTCCTGAAGCCTGTGTGTGCCTTCCAAACAAAAAAAATCGAGTCTGGAGGCCTAGGAATATAAACATCTGGCCAGTGACACAAACATTTGGCTTCCTAAGGCCCTTATATTCACATTTTCAAGGCACAAATCAGTGAATAGGCACAGACACTTAATCTTTTGGACGTACTGTCGCAGAGCACTTAGATGCACTGCTCCTAAGAAGGAAAAAAACTGCTAGGGAAGGAGCCCTAGCAGTGAGGGATGAGCCCAGCTACGGGTTGCCAGGGCAACCAGAGGAGTTCAGCTGACCAGAAGGAGCAGGGCCTGGCTCCTATATAAAGCCCAGGGGCTGAGGCCAGGCTAGCAGTGCCCTACCAATAGCCAAGGGGGAAGGAGGTCCCTCAGGGAAGAGAGGGGAAGCCTAACTGAAGGAGCAGTGTCTGACACGGCTGAGGGATGGAGTATTTCCCGGTAGGCTGGAATGTTGTTATGGCCGGGCAGCTTCCGTTTAAGTTATAGCCAAAGGGCTTGTGTTTTGTTTATGGTTTAAACCGGTGGTTTGGGTGAGGCCATTAGGGGTTGGAGGAGGCCTCATAGGGACCCACAGCAGTGTGGGGACCCCAGCGCCAGTGAGGGTGTAGCAGTTGGGGTGCACTGACCCCAGCCCCAGAAAGGGGGCAGTTGAGAGGCCCCAGAGACAGAGGCATGGATGAGAAGCCCCAGTGTTGGTGTGGAGAGCCCCAGAGAAGGGGGCAGCACTTTGAGAAGGCCCAGAGAGAGGGCAGCCTTACTGAGAAGGCCCAGAGAGAGGGCAGCGCTACTGAGAAGACCCAGGGGAGGGGGCAGCATGTGGAGAAGTCCTGGAGGAGGGGGCAGCACGTGGAGAAGTCCCAGAGGAGGGCACAGAGTGAGACAGGGCCATGGAGAGCACTAGCGCTGGAGAGGGCGCAGATCGAAAGTGGTAGGACCCAGAGAGGACAAGGGGCCAGATTATAATAAGGCAAGGACAGAACAATTTGTATTCCATCTGCAAGGCTTGGGGCGTGGTAAGGGATGGTTGGAGCCATGCATAGCCCATAAGGCTAGGGTGCCCCTGAAGCACCCATTGCAGAGCGGGACCCACGAGGGGTCCGGGAAACCATGGGGTCTGAGTGACCAGCAAGAAGTGACCAAGAGGGCGTAAAAGGCAGCCTCCCAAAATATATGGGGTCATCAAAGACGTGGCAGGCGAGAATTTGAGGGTGCCCTTGGGCCAACTTGGCACGGGAAGGGGGCCTTGAGGAGATCACGGCCCTCCTGCGGGACCCCGCACCGTGACACCTACATACCCAGTGAGGGTTTGCAAATTTTAGAACATTTACAGTAGGACATGCTACCAACCGTGTGTGTGCATGTGCATGTGTATACAAACATACCTACCTACCTACATACATAAAATAAAAGCAGGGTTACACCTACACTTCTCAGCACAAAAAAAATAAATTCTAACCCGTCGTGATTTTTGTTAACATTAGCATAATGTACAGCTATAAAAGCCCACTCTTCTTCAGGGAACATGGGTTGAGACATGAGGTAACTGAATCTGCAAAATCTAATTTAAAATTGGAGAATGAGTGATCAATTATATAAATAACTCCTGTAAGGTTTCCTTCAGTTATTTATATAAAAGTTATCTTTTGGTTAACATCAGAGGAAATGCATGAATGCTTTACTTTATTTCAAAGATTTGTTTTTAGTCATGAAATATTTTATTTTCCTCTTGTATATATTATTTCACTTAAAAAAAAACCCTGATTCATTAAGGTTGATCCTCTGGCCTTGGTATTTCTACTATGCATAACTGATATTTGCCTGGTGATTATATTAAAATGTACAATGTATATAAAAAATTTAAACCAATCCATATAAATAACCCAAGAAGGAAGAGTTTGAGAAATGAAGCTCAATCACTGGGTTGAGTATGTGGGTTTTAAAGAACAAAGGTCTATTCATATACTGAATTAAGTGAAAATAATCCCAGCATTCCATGAATTCACAAGTATTGTATAGGAATTCATAGCAGGAAGGAGTCTGCAACCATACTTTGGCATGTATGATGGTACTGTTTTGCAAAATTTTCACTCTAAACATGCATTCCCTATGGAATTTCATCAAGGGGATTCAATCCTGCTTTCACTTACATAGATTTTGCACAATTACAGCCTTGAGTTAAGGCCTCTGTCAACTATTAAAGTTCCTGTTATTTTCCATGAAGGTGCAAATCATAGTTACTCTCTGCAAGTCAGAATAATTGCCCAAAAGCTGAGTTTTTCTAAGATACCATGTTGTTTCTACTCCAAGTAAAGTCTAGCTGCTTCTCTCAGCTTGTCACATATGTCTAGCATGGTCCTGCCCTTCATGAGGTGGAGCTGGACCAGGTTGACCTATGCCTCATCTGCATATAAAGTTTTAGAGGATACCAGGACTCACGACAAAAAGGCCTGGTTCCAGTCATGAGTGGGGGGCTTAATTAACACATCAATCGTTTGTGATGTGTATCTGGAGTACATATGCATAGACACACACAGCAGTGCTGAGCTGTGCGGTCACCATGGCTTGAAAGACTGTGGACTCTGCTGGGGCCCAACCCAATGAACTATACGGCTAGTCATGAGCATTTTGGCTTTGAACTAATGTCATGCATACTTTGCACAGCAAACACCACCTGGCACAGGGCCACGCGGCACAGGATCATACAACCCCTGCCAAGTGAAGAAGGGGGTGAAGGCAGCGGAGAAGAGGAAGAGACAAGTGGAACAGAGGACAGCGACAGCTGCAGCAGCAGCGGGTCCTCCAGCAGAAGTTGGAGTGACAATGATGGAGAGACCATCTGAGCTGAGTACCTGACCCCAGAAATGGGGCAAGGGTGGAAACGAAGGGAGGGCTGGTCAGAGGGACCAGAAGAGACTGAGGTTTTTGTTTGTGTGTGTTGCGCGCATTTGCGGATATTATAACGGGTACGGGTGGCCAGTGGGCCTTTGTATGGGTGTGTGGGAGCGGTTTTCTGCAACAGGATAGGATTAATCCTTTTGGGATGTAATAGGTTAGAGCGTAGATATATATAACCTTTATATAGAGAGAGATATATATATATTTTACAAAAAAATGTTTGTACTATAGATAAGAAGGTATAAGTGTTGCTAAAAAGTGTGTTTATAGAATACCTGTACTAAAACGTGCTGCAGTTTCAAAAAAGGTAAACTACATCAATTCTGGATTAACTAAATCTATGGAAACCTGTAGTAATTTCCGTATATGCAAGTTACTTATATGTATGTTTATTTCAAGGTCAAGGTTTTCAAACTGGCCTCTCATTTCCACTGCTTAGGGAAAGCAGGGTCTGACAGTAAGCAAGGGGGAAAAGGGCTACAGGGGGAAGAAGTCATGGGGGAGAGGGAAAAAGGAGCCACCTGACCTGCCATATTTACTTTCCCTTCTGTAGCAGTGGGAGGGGGACACATTTAAGGCAAATCTCCAATAATTAGATTCTATACCCGGACAAGTATATCAAATTTATACATTTTCCATATAGAGAACCTAATTATTGGGGGGGTTCATCTTATATTTAAGTAAATACAGTAACTTGTGTCTGGGGACTGACCTTCCTTTCCCAGGTCAATGATTTTGTTACTAGTATTTAGCTGGGTTCCTTTATTTTGGCTTTGTTTAAAGGAATCCAACTCCTTTTTCTCTTCCTTAGTGTTAGGTCACCCCTTATTTATTGGTAAAAGGTATGTATTAAAATTTGTGTCTTATACAGTGTGCTCTGAGAAATGTCAGAACTCAATCTGGTCTGCAGTTCCAAGCACAAGCTGAATATGGGTTGCATTTTATGTCTGTAATGAAGTCTGCAAAATCACAAGTGGTTTAGTGTTTTGTTGACAGTAGTAATGTAGAATAATTACCTCAAAAATCAAAACCAGGTTTTCAGATTTTCAATTTTGTTTGTAAAATGTTAGACATTTGTGATTAGCCCTAAACTCCACTACAGCCTTTTAAAGATTTTTTCCATATGGATGTAAGATATTCTGGCTATGGTGACAGCACAAAACAACTATGATTAACTGCACAGAATATTGCCCAACTATACCTTTCAATATCACAGCGCTAATCTAGTGATACTCTTTGGGATTGAAAGGGAGAAGAGAAGACATAAAATATTGCAGGATGTTCAGCAGTTCATAGACAGGAATTTGAAAGTATTGCACTACATAAAAATTCTGTACTAAATACTGTACAAAACTACCCTATTCCCAGACATAGGAAAAAGTCTGGACAGAAGAACGATATAAAAAGTTATCTTTTGCAGGGCCATAGCCAGGCATTTTGGCACCCCATGCAGGCCATGTGCAGAGTACCCCCTGCCCCATGGTGCTATTATGTAACATTACTTCCATTTGATTTGGCACTCCCTGTGCAAGGGCACCCAGTGCCAACATACTGCTGATGTTTCCCTTGCTACAGTACTGATCACATAGATTTCATTCCACAAGGAAAATGTATTAGCAATGGTACTCCCAAAGATGGATTTTATTTCAAAAGCACTGGACTGGTCTGGTATAATTAAGGAACACCCCCCCCCCCCAATCAAGAACTTATGGTAATGATAAGTCAAATCTAGGATAATTACATTAAAGCAAACTAGAATGTAACATCCCATCAGAACCCAAATCACAAGTCACACTGTAATGGATAAAATTCGTTTTTTACAACTTCCACTGCCACCTCCCTGCCTCCCCAAAAGAACTCCCAAACTCATAAGATACCAAAGAAGCCTCCTTTTAGTAAACATGGGTGTGAAGGCAAGTAAAAACATTTCAAATGCCTTTGAAACACTTCAAAGCATGAGCTGTATACAAGTCCATGCCCTTTGAAAAGTTCCCAAAGCAGCTGAAGCAGTCCAAAATGATACATACCCCTTGAAATGAGATATTATTTTGAAGACTCTTAATTCTTGTTACATGTGCAAAGGGACAGGCCCTCCAAAATCCTACAGTACCACACTCATTTCCCCGCTCCCACACCCCTATGGGGAGGGAGGGAGGAAGATAAGGATAGACGATTTGGCAGGCTTACTGTCCCCCGGTTTCCTGGTGTTAGTCTGTCCAGCCCTAATCCCCTCTACCCTTCCTGGTGAAAGGGGGAATGGAAAGGTACAGGAGATTGGGGCATAAGACTCAGAATCCTGGTGGCAAGGTGGTTGTCCTGCATCCCCATCATCTCACTGACAGACAACCTCTGCTTCCTGAAGTGTTCCAGCCAGGTGGGGAGGCACAAAAGCACTGTATGTATGCCCCCTAGCTGAAACTATATTTTTAAAAATGTTTCCAAGCCCATTTCACTTTAAAACACTTCAAAATGTACTGGGTACTTCTGTCCTCACCCTATGTTAAATCCTTTAAAAGTCACACTGCATGCATCTACACAAGGTGTTTTACTGTGCAGTAGAGTTAATTACTGCATATTAAATTTCTGCATCTAAACATGCAGATGCTTACTGCACATTGATGGGCTCTAATCCCAAGTAAATTTGCTATCTGCAAATGCCAGCAGTAAATTTACCTGAGATTAGTAACTGCACAATAGCACATGTGGAAACCACTGGTTGGTAGCAAACTTGCTCCCAGTCGGCCAGGCAGGAGATTGCTCCTTGCCCTCAGTGCTGCTGGGGCACTGGAGCCTGGACAGGGAAAATGTCCCTGTGCCCTGGAAGCAGCAAGCTCCAAGCTCCTGCTCTCTGATCACAATCGCAGAGTGGGGACTGGGGAGATTGTTCCTCATAGAAACTCTGCGATTGTGGAGCAGGGGCAGGGAACAGGCTCTCAGTCCCTGCCCCACGACTATAGAGCAGGGGCTGGGAACAAGCTTCCCAACCCCTCTCCTGATATTGCAGAGCAAGGGCTGGGAAATGTCCTGGTCAGGGACAGGTCCCAGCCCTGCACCCTGACTGAGCAATTGAGGCACAGGGCTTGGAAAGAGCTTCAGTGGAAGGGCAGGTCCCAGCTCCCTGCCCTGCTAGGTGGGACAGCTAGCAGAGAGCCCATGGCTGGGCGGGGAATCCCCGCCCAGCTGGGGGCTTGCTGCTAGTTGCCCCACCAGCAGATTGGGGTAGGGAGCTGGGAACTGCCCCAGCCCTGCAAACTCTTTCCAAATCTCCTGCCCCCAATTGGGGAGCTGGGTCCAGGAGCTGCCTGCTGCAGGGGTAGACTCTGCCACCAGACCCCAGGCAGAGACAATTTCCCAACCTCTGCCAGAAGACCTCTTGGCCCCATGTTCCCTGCCCACCCCTGGGCTGGCACCCTGGGGGAGCCTAGAGCTTACCCTGGCTGCTGCAGAGTGCCGGTGCAGGGCCAGAGGGGGCAGGAGCAGATCTGCTGCCAGGTGCAGCATCAGATCTGCTCCCACATCCCTGCACATGTAGATTCCTGCTCAAGGTGGGTTTACTTTAGAATAAATTACTCTAAAGTAAACCCACCTTGGAGCAAATACACATGTAGACATGCCCACTAATTAGAGAGTGGTCACAGGACTGGAAACCATTAAATCCTGTTATCTCAGCCTGGCTTTGGCACTGATATTCTTGGTATCCTTGGGAAGCTATCATTCATTTTCTCATATCTTACCTAATGCTATGATTATAAACTAATATCTGTAAAGAACCAAATATGAGAGTCTTCCCCATTTCCCAATTTTAGTAGCAGCATACTTCTGCCCCAGATAGCACAACTGAAATTAGTAATGAGATGGCTTGCATAAGCTAAAGTACTATTTGGTATGAGTAAAAATGGCAGAATGGAACCTATGAAATGTAGGCAAATCATGTCATTTCTAAATGCTCTAATTCGACACATGTAATGAGGGGATGTAGTCACAATTCTTCAAGATATTTTTATAAAATTAACCTCATAGTTCTAACATATGCCAGATATCAATATGTAAATCCACCTGTGCCCTGAGTAAACAATACCATACGCATACACAAAACAATACATCAGGGAAGCTGCTGATAGGATGGGGAACATCAATTTCCCACAGTGAGCATACTGCTGGACAAAAGGAGTGATTCCTCTCCTTCAAGCTAGAAGAGAAGAGAAACTCATGACATTATCTGTTATTATTATGGAGAAAGGCATGGTAATTGCCAAATTGCCTCTTAAACAGTATTTTTTAAATGCATCTTTAACTTGCTATAACACTGGAAAAAATTGTCCATTTACTAACCAGACCAAAAAATAACTCCTTTGGATATTCACACTTCACAAGTGTGCATTTTTATTTTGGTAACTATTAGTCAGATAGAGACAATATTTGGTTATGTTCTACATTAAAGGTTATGAGGCACAGCTGCACAAACCTTAGGGGAATACAAATTAGTTCAGTGAATTCTGCTTACAATGGACACAACCTTGTTCCCAGCACTTGTCATTTAAATTTGAATGGGACTGGATGTGTGACAAGGAGTGTGTTCTGTCAGAATAATGAAGACAGAAATTGCTTTCCATGCAACCTAATGATACACTTAACCTTGATGAGCAATCTTGTTCCTTTACTCTATAGGCTAAGTTATGTCCTCTAAACTCAACGGAAGTTGTGTATGCCTTGCATATCAAGAAGGAAGTTAGCTCTTCTTTATTGCAATTCATTTTCTTTTTAGGAAACAGGCAGTAATTTTTAAAGGAAGCTGAAAGTCAGGGAAAACTCACATTTGTTGTTGTAAGTCCTGAACCATGAAATCAGGACAAGAGGTTACTGTGATAATTTACCTAATAAAATACATTTCTGTCATTCTGAAATTTTAAATGATCAATTCAAGATGAGACAAGTATTTGGATGCAAAACTGAATCTTTAATAGCTCTTATTTATATCTAAGTGCCTCTTCCCCACTAGTAATCAGGCCCATCTACTATGGCTTGCTAATGGTTCCAGAAGTTCAGAAACTGTATAACAAGTAGTATATGACATATGACCGGGGGGGAAAAAACATGATATGTTAAGTTTAGCACTATGTTTTTGTCTGCTATGAGCATGTATATTGTGAAAATAATATACATTTTACTATGCATTTGTATCAACTAATAACAAGCTTTTGGGAGAGATTTCTGACTCATTTTCAGACAATGAGCTCCACTGATAATACAGTTATGGAAGTGAGCAGCAGAACTATTACTTGCATCTTCATTGTTATGCTTAAAAGCTGGTAAAGTTTAGCTTTTAAAAGCTGGCAAAAATTGTTTTAACTAAGAAATATACAGATCATATAAAAGAAACCTGAATAAAGAGAATTTATGAAGATAAGAAGTACAGCACAGAATCACACTGGCTTTTATTAATGACAGAGATTGGAAGCAGACTTTAGTTTGAAGTGCATTAGTGAGCAATTAATTGCTTTGGTGATGGGGTTTTTTATAAGACATTTGGAAACATTTTGTTTTTGTTTTTATTGAGTTCAGCCTGAGTCAGTTTCTGGACAGCTTACAAGGACACCATCAACATGAAAAATCACATTTCTGTCTAAAAATGTTGTACCTACTATAGTTACAAGTAATCCTCCTGTTACTTAAGTTGAATGATGCTGGCAAAAATATATTACTCAATTCCCCCGAACACCACAGCTTGTTTGCTTTGTGCACAATGGAGCACTCTGTATAAAGTTCACTGTTTTGTTAGTGGTCAGTTACACTTCCTACTTCATGAAGTATCCCACTGATATTACTTGTTCTGGGGACATCTGATGAGCACCTTCTTCCACAAATACTGCATTACCAGTGCTGCTAATGTTTCTAAGTTTGGGGACCCTTCTAGTGATCTGGAACCGACAGGAACAGGGAACAGAAGGCACATGGGAGGGACAACTCCATGCTTTCCTTCTTCACTCCACCAAATGAATATGGAGGCAACTGGAGACTGGGAAAGGGATTGTTTTCCTGTCCTGAACACAACCCCAAACTGGGGAATGACTGAAAGCTGAAGGTCTGTGAGCATGATTCTTTCCTCCCTTGCTTCCTATATGGAACAAGGGAGAAACTGGGGCTTAGATGTCAGAGGCCTGACCCTTGATGCTGCTGGTGCTATCACAACTGCACCAGACAGGCACTGGAGTAAGAGGCAAGAAGGGCACTTTTGCTCTTGTAACCACCCACTCTCCAGGACTGCAATATACTATTAGGAAGATCAGCAGGTAAGCAAAAATAATTTTGGAATTCCTAGTTATATTAATTAGAAGCCCTACAACCAAATACAGCTCTTTTTAATTTAAACCCTTAGGTCAGATGGACATAGATTGTGAGGATATTGGCCTTCCTCTGTAGTGCTTGGCAGGGTAATTTTCCTAGGATCTTCTGATCATATATTTTCATTGGGCACTGACAGCTATGGGAAAAAACCCCCTGCAAAACCAACCTTTACCAGAAGTAGCCGCGCATTACTTCAACCCATTTCCTCAGCATCTGTGTAGATTGGATGCTTTGGTGGCAGCCATTGTGAAGTATTCTTTCATAATTTCTCTACTGTTGAGGACATTCTTTTTGGATCAATATTGGTCTAGAATCATTGCTTTCAACCTTGCTACCATGGGTGACCCCACCAGGAGTACAAAAGTGCAGATGGCATCGCTTTCAATGCCATTAGTAGCACACCAGTCTCTCTGTCACATCAAGGTGGCAATCCTTGGGAGGATTTGCGTTGGTATTTTTCAAAGAAAAGGAAAAATTATGGTGCAATGTATGACAACTATATTAGCTATATTGTAAAAAAAGAATATGTAGAGGAAACTTTAATGTTGCAATTAACAGGAATATTTATGAGTGATGGTGCATAGGACTGTGTGAATGGGGAAGTATTCGATTTGGAGAACAGCGATTCGATTCAGAGATTCGGATCACTGTCCTGAATTGATTCAGCTGAATCAGGTTCTGAAGATTTGGCACCGATTCGGAGAGATTCGGCAATTTGGATCGGCCAGGGAGAGGCAGGCACAGCTGGGCACCTGCAGATTCTCCCATGGCTCCTTCGGCTGTGCCTGTTCTCCCTGGGTAGGAGAAGCCATGGCAGAAGCCCCCATGGCTGCCCTGCCTGGCCCCATACCCCGCCTGGCCCCAGCCTCCCGGCACTTTAAAAAGAAAAAAAAAAAAGCAACAAAAAAAGCCCTGCACTCACCAGCTGTAGCAGGGGCTGTGGGGCCTCCTGGGAGAGCCCCCTGCACAGTCCCCAGTCCCCAATCGTATGCCTGCCCGGGAATAACCCCCCCCACACACACTCATTGGCAGTAGCAGTTGCTGTGGGGGCTTTGGGGCCATGTGGCAGAGCCTCCACCGCCCAGCTCCCACTCCCTGATCTCCCCACCCAGCCCAGCCCTGCTCCTGATGGCTGGCTCATCTGGCCCCAGCATCCTGGCAATTAAAAAAAAAAAAAAAAAAAAACCCCAAACTCACTGGCCGCGGGGGACGATAAT